>NW_010267354.1:0-29908 GCF_000690775.1 Eurypyga helias
TTCTCTTCTTTTCTCTTCTTTTCTTACAACCTCATGCAGTAACTAGGAGAGGGTTGTATGCCATGGGTTATAAGTTTATCAGTGTGGTTAACAAGCAAAGGTCTAATGCAATACATACCCACAATAATTTGTGGACTTGAAATCATTGTGGATGCCTACAACATGCAGGCGAGCCAAAAGTCTGAGAAGCCTCTGGTACCATTTGAATACAAGTAGTTCACACAGAACCCTCTGGGCTCAACATTCATATTCTCTGATATTCTATTAAATTGTGCCAGCTTGTCATAGTAAACAGTATTTTCCACCTCAAGGCATCTAAACTATTTAAAGGGTTAATGCCTTTATATTTTGCCATTAAAAAAATTACATTTGTTTAGTTTTAGAATAGCCCTTATCTGTTCACAAGAGACACTAGATGGAGGTTTAGGTCTTGTAACAAACTAGTTCATAGAAATTTGTAAAGAAAATGACACAATAAGCAATGTCTGACTACATTTAAGTTGTTCACTTAGGTCCCTTGTAATTCTAGACTTATATTTCTTTATGAATTGTGACAAAAGTACCTATAAATGACTGAAAAAATTGCATTAATTAAAAAAAAATGGCTTTCAAAATAGAAATTCCACTTGAAGTATCTGTTTGGGTTTTTTTTGTTTTTTGGGTTTTTTTTTTCCAAGAGGGTGACTAAAACCCAGTAAATTTTTCTCAGCCATAGGGAAAGTATTTAGGTTTTGCTTTAACATTCCTTCTTATACATCCAAAGTGCTTTCATTTTTTGTTGTCCGAAGTTGGAATGGTTTGTAGGTTTTTTTTTCTGAAGTGACAAAATTCTAGAAATAATGTGATGAAGTGTTCTACTTTTATGTAATATTTTGATGAGGGACAAAAGGCCATAACTTAAACAATGCTAGTACGAGTATTTGGGTATCAGTCTTGCAGAGGCAATGTTGTTAATTGTAAAATGATTTTAAATATATCTGGCTCTGGTACAAATCTCTGGTATTATTGTAGGTGCAAAGAATATATCGATACAACATTTTGTGGCTTAATTGCTATTCTTCTTGCTCTGTAAAGTTGTAATATATGGAAAATACTGCAGACTTCTATTCCCTGATGACCTATTGAGTACATGAAAAATTGAGAATCCTCAGCTTGCATTTTAATAGCTTGCATCTAACTTCCATTTGTCAGGCATTTGGTTGTGTGTTAAAATTGAATAGTGGTGTTTTTAATTGTGACTTAATCAGAGAAGAACAAAATACCGAGCAGCTCCATGACCATTTTGCACACACAGCTGCTCTTCTTGTGGATAGAAATGGGGCCATAAAACTAGACATCTAGGTTTCTAAGGCTTGTAATCAGTAACAGACATTCTGAAAAATGGCTGTAAATGACACTGAGAACAGAATCTGACAGAAAAGAAATTAGTTTTATGAAATCAGATTTTCTAATTTTTCAAGTTTCTGGTTTCTTATGAGTAGAAGTCCATATGTGGCTGATTCAACTGAGATTTTTGCTGAGATGCTGTAGCCAGCACAATAACACTACCAGCATTCTGTCTCAGTGTGTTACACATCTGTTATTTTTGCTGAGACACTATCCATTTCCTCTTTTGATATTATCCTAAAAAATATTTGGGAAAGCTACTTTTTTGATGTTTAACATTAATATAATTAACATGAACAATTCTTAATATTCTTTAAAATATATTAAAACAGAGATAACCAAGAGGTGGCAGTAGTCCATCCTATATTTACTCTGTGCTTTGTCATTACAAGTACATGCTTGCCTTCCTTTGATAGACACAATTATTTCAAATCATATAGACGAATTATTTTTTTAAGTTTTCAATCACCTGGCATTCTGAATACAGCTCCCATGCAATCAAAGTCTCAAAAGTTTTAGTCAGAACTAGAGGAAAGCAAGTATCTCTTTTAGAGTCTCCATCCTCTGAAGACAGTGAGACAGGTGCTTAGAAGGTATACGATTGGGCAGGTATGACTGAGATCAAGATAAACCTTTGATGCTCATGTATAGTGGAAGGACAGGTACATCCTATCAACCCAAGCTTAAGGATCCCCTAAAGGTTTATAGAGCCCTGCAGTTTGGTTACATGCAGCTCTTTGGATTTGTGAGGTCCATGTCCCAAAAAACCTGCATAATTATCAGGGTTATGAGAGATTGTTACTGAAATTATCCCATAATAACCATATGGGAAGGCATGAAAGAGAGATGAAGATATCCACCTAGCAACAGAGCCAAGTCAGACATCAAGGGTGATCTTTTCTCCCCCCAGCATAAAGATCTTCCCTATAGAGGTGAGAAAGAATGAATGTGGCTGAAGAAGCACAAAATTATTTTCCCCTTGGCTGCACTTTTCCTCCAACCTTTCTGCTTTGCAGTGAGTGCATGGCTAAGTGAAGGAAGGGCTTCACACAAGGTGCCAGCTGCTGCACATGAAAGCTGGTGAAGAGCTTTCTTATCTCCCAAATAAACTCACATTTTGCCAGGGCAAGAGGGTGACTAGCTGGGCTTTTTCTCAAAACACATAACTTTTTCCTTCTGCCTTTGTAAACTGTGGGATGGATGAGCCTTGAGGAATAAGATCTCTCTTCCATCTGAGAGTGTTGGAGGATGGCATAGCTGGGCCAATGGTGAGAAATACGTTGTGCTGCTTTCTTAGTAGGACATACATATTGTTGAATAACAATATTACCAAGCAGCCCATAAATAACTAGCAGTCTCTAGTACCTGGAGGCAGCAGCCAAAGGAGTATAATTAACTCCAGAACCCAGAATGTGGTGCAGATACTTATGACCAAATTTAGAAACAAAATTCATTTTTGAGGTCAAGCACTACTGCAGAAAGACCTCCCGTGCTGATAAAGTCCATAACGACAATATTAGTGTGATAAGATACAGTCTTAAGCAGGAGTCACTCCTTCATTCAGCTGTTTTGTGGCAGAATACCTTTTATCCACAACTTCAGAAATATCCCGTCAGAAATTAACTGACATTTCCCTTACTAAGGAAAGGCAACTGAGGCACAGATGATGCACCAGCAGCCCGGGGTCTGTCAAAAAGCACATAGTTATACAATCCCTAAAAAAAATTTGTGGTCTTTTCTTACATATGGGAAAGGTCCAGGATAGTCCTGGACACAGTTCATATGGTCTGTTTAAATGCTGGTCACAGATACTGCGGAAAAACTGAATCGATGGACCAATAAACAGAAAAGCAGGGCTCAAAGGGGAACTGAAGGGTATGCTTATTCTAGAGTCTATATTTTGTAAAGAGATACACAATATTTAGAGCTGCAAGTTGTATATAGCTCACTCCATCTTGGGCTCAGTCTACAAAATGAGCAAAATTGGAGAGCTGGTGCTGGAAGTTGTTAAAGGAAGTTGTCTGGCAGTGTGATTTTTTTTTTTAATTTTTTTGTTATTAGTCCTAGTATAAACCACTCGGTTTCTGCACCATTTAGGTGGATATCTGAGGCATGGAGAAATTAACTGAATTCTATTTTAAGGCCAGACTGAGACCTTGCTGAATGTGATTGTATAATCTGTGATACCACAGCTTCTGCAGTAGAGGTTTCTACATAGCGTATAGGAAAAAAAAGGGACAATGTGACTGGGGAGTTCAAAAACCTGCAGTGGGAAGCCCAGATGTAAAATCCATACCCTCGGTCTCTGAACACATAAAGTAAGAGAGGGAAAGAACTGCAAAAGTATAAGAAAACTAAGTTGTGCAAAGCTACTGCAGTACAGATTTGCTTCTGTACTGTACAGTACAGAAGTACAAACAGTATCTGCTTGTACCAAGAGCTTGCCTTTTCACATGAAGGGAGTTACGACAGGAAAAGGGTGTCAGCTAACGACACATGTTTACGGACATGTATTGTTAGGAAGCTCCAGATTGGTTTGGTTATTTCACATGGAAAAAGGGGCCCATTAAGTTAGGATTATCAATGGTGACATCTGAAAGCATACAGAGATATAAAAGTTCTACCTGCAGAAGGCAAATAAATGGTTTATGTGTGTTAAATTGTTTCATTTTATCCTTTTTTCAGGGTTGCATTTATGGGTCACAGTAGTTGGAGACCAGCTGTGTGATCAAAATATTGTAGCCTTGGCTCACAGCAGGTTCTCTTTTCTTTTTCTGAGTTTTCCTGGATGGAGATTTATTAGAATGGAACCTGTCTACAAGATAGGAACCATTAAAGTAGGAATCATGACTTCCACTGTGTACGTTATTGCAAATAGTTCCCAGGGGAGTTAATAAGGTTGTGGCCTAAGTAAAACATAAATCTGTTCATTACATTTTTCTCTACTAGTTCTTTGGGGAAAAGAGATTTGGATAAAAAAAAAAAAAATTTTTTTAAACTGGTGTTTTAAAATTACTGTTTTTCTGTATAAAATTAATTCAAATTTGGAGTTGTTAAGATGAGTACTCTTTTTAATGTTCCTGGCACGGTGTGAACATCCCCACATGTATGAGATGTAAATAAGTTATGTTTATGATCATGGAAAACATTGTAATTGCAATCTTTACTTAACTAAATAAAAAAAAAGTCTGAATTATTTACAGGAAAAAAAGCACCACTTACTTTTAAAATCTTATTTGCAAAGCAGTGATATTATAATACAGATAAAATGGGTATTATGACAAGTATGTAACCATCAAATCCTATTCCACAGAAAGCTTGTGATGAAACAGTATTCATCTGATACCTAATGATAATCCTATACAAATATCCTGGTGTGTTCTCTGTAGCATATTTATGATCTTCTTGTGTCTGGTCCAAGCTTCTTGACATTCTGAGTACCCCTTTGGGGAAATATGACATCTTGCAGTAATGTACGCTGTGCATGTCAAAAAACAATGCCAATCTGCTTCTGCTACTCTGAGTTTTAAAAGTGGAAAGAGCAGGCTGCTTATTTTTTGACATATGCAGGATGGTGATGTTTACAATACCAGCTGGAAAAGCAAGTACTTGTACAAAAGAGTGCATGGAGACAAGAGAACAGGAAAAAGGAAAAAAAAAACAAAGCCAACAACCAGCACTCAAATTTTATATACTAAGCAAACTTTGAAAAGAGCAGCAAGGACATCTTGGACCTTGCTGGTACCCCAAACCTTACAGGCCAAAATAAAATGGCCTTCCTCCTGGAGTGTTTTTCCAAGAAAAACACTCTTCCCCTCAAAAAAAACCCCCAAAACCCACAAACAACAACAACAAAATGACAAAAAACCCACAAAAAAACAAACACCAAAAAAAAAAAGAAAAAGAAAAAACAAAATTAGGAAAAAATATATTACTGGGAAAATATATGAAAAAAAGGTGATCTGCTTAGGTTCATGGAGTATCTAGTATTAAGAAATAAATTGTTAGATAAGGTAAATCATGCCTGTCAAATTTGGTGACATTCTGCAATGAGGTTACAGCATTAGAAGATAAGGGAAGAGCAACTGTCATCATCTACCTGGACTTGTGCAAAGTTTTTGACAGTGTCCCACATGACATCCTTGTCTCTACATCAGAGAGACATGGATTTGATGGGTGGACTACTCAGTGGGTCAGAAATTGTTGGGATGGTCATGGTCAAAGTGTTTTGGTCAATGGCTTGATGTTGGAGTGGAGGCCAGTGATGAGCAGCTTTCCTCAGGGGTCAGTATTAGGACCGCTGCTGTTTATATCTTTGTTGATGACATGGATGGTGAGATTCAGTGCACCTTCAGCAAGTTTGCTGATGACACCAAGTTGTGTGGTGTCATGGACATGCTGGAGGGAAGGGATGCCATCCAGAGGAACCTTGAAAAACTGGAGAGCTGGGCCTGTGCCAGCCTCATGAAGTTCAACAAGGCCAAGTGCAAGGTCCTGCACCTGGGTTGGGGCAATCCCAAGCACAAGTACAGGCTGCATGGAGAATGGACTGAGAGCAGCCCTAAGAAGAAGGACGTGGGGTAACTGGTAGATGAGAAGCTGGACATGAGCTGGCAGTGTGCTCTGGCAGCCCAGAAAGCCAACTGTATCCTGGGCTGTATCAGGAGAAGTGTGGCCAGCAGGTCGAGGGAGGGGATTCTGCCCCTGTACTCTGCTCTGGTGAGACCCCACCTGCAGTACTGCAGCCAGCTTTGGAGCCCTCAACAAAAGAAGGACATGGACCTGTTGGAGTGAGTCCAGAGGAGGGCCACAAACATGAGCAGAGCTGGAGCACATGTCCTATGGGGACAGGCTGAGAGAATTGGGCTTGTTCATCCTGGAGAAGAGAATCCTCTGGGGAGACCTTATTGCAGCCTTCCAGTACCTGAAGGGGCTACAAGAAAGCTGGGCAGGGACTTTTTACAAGGGCCTGTAGTGACAGGACAAGGGGTAATGGCTTAAAATTGAAAGAGGGTAGATTTAAATTAGATAACAGGAAGAAGTTCTTCCCAGAGAGGGTGGTGAAGCACTGGAACCAGTTGCCCAGAGAAGTGGTGGATGCTCCATTCCTGTCCATCTTCAAGGCCAGGCTGGACGAGGTTTTGAGCAACCTGGTCTAGTGGAAGGTGTCCCTGCCCATGGCAGGAAGGTTGGAATTACATTATCCTTAAGGTCCCTTCCAACCCTAACCATTCTATGATGTTATGATTGTATAATTGCATGTTTTTATGATTCTATTATTCTCTGATAAATAATGTATTGTAAGTCTCTGAAAACTTAGTTCTTGAAGATTTGATGATTTCAACACTGGATATCATAGTTCAGCTCATTCAGTTCTAGCTTGATTTTGGTATAAAGTAGGTCATGAAAATTCTTTCCTGATGTGATTACATTGCTGAGAATATTGATTGTATAATTGCATGTTTTTATGATTCTATTATTCTCTGATAAATAATGTATTGTAAGTCTCTGAAAACTTAGTTCTTGAAGATTTGATGATTTCAACACTGGATATCATAGTTCAGCTCATTCAGTTCTAGCTTGATTTTGGTATAAAGTAGGTCATGAAAATTCTTTCCTGATGTGATTACATTGCTGAGAATATTTCAACAGGCTCATCTAGAGCTAACCTGGATACTTCTATACTTCGCAAAACCTTATATGGCTCTAAGAATATTTAGAAAGAACCCAAGAGAAAATTGTCATGAAATTTTGTGAATAAAGTGGCTCGTAGCTGCAAGTGATTTCCAGGACTTATCCAGTATTTGGATAACTAAAGATGCCTGAGTAAAATCTGTCTTAAACCGCAGCTTCTTAGGTTTCTGTGTATCAATGGACACAAGTTATCTCCTGTGTGATATTCATGTTCCCTGTGTATGTCTAGTTTTTGGCTACCCATTTCTTTATTTTTGCTTTGCATTCACTTAGAATAATGAAACTATGAGCAGATGCATCAATTTTATAATGCTAGCCATTTGAAATGCATGCAAAGCTTGAGAAGAATCATAGAATGAATTTGTGTGTATATAGACCTATCAGGTCTATATAGGCCTATCAGGTCTATATCTTCTTTTATCCTGGCTTCACCCTGTACTGCAATAACAATCTCCTTTTCATGGTGTAAGACCGTGGTGTAAGTCAAGCTTTCTAAGGAAAAACAAAGCAAAAGAAACAAATGGAGTAAGACAATATATACCTTCACTAAAAAGAAGGTAGATATTTTCTGCAGTACTTAATAACAGAGTTTCAAAGTTATGTAGGAACTGTTTAGCATGCCCTCTGCAAGAAAACATCGTCTTTTTTATTGGTAGAATAATGGAGAGTGCCTCTCAGGAAAACAAAATGATAGGTTCTTTGCACATTTTGAAAACCCAAGAACTTTATTGCATCTGAATGGAGAATTAAGACTCACTACCAACAAATTATATCAACCATATATAACAGGTTGCAGGTTGCAGAAAACATTCTACTGAAATATAATAGTAAAAACACTTGCTGATCTTTAAGAACCACATATCTCAGCAGAGCACTGTAATTCAGAATCAGACGATCTAACTGTCATTCATCATGTGATAATGCAAAAAAAATGCATGTATTGGGCTTATGTGGTGGGGGAGGGGCTATAGGGTAGCTCCTGTGCAAATCTGCTAGAAGGTTCTCCATCTCCAGGTTGGGTTTGCCTCTGGCCAAAGCTGAGCCAGTCAGCAAAGGTGGTAGCGCTTCCAGGATGACATGTTTAAGAGGAGAGAAAACTGCTGTGGAAAATGCAATGGAGAGAGGAGTGGGGTGTGAGAGAGATAACCAGGAAGGCACCAAAAGTCAGTGCAGGAAGGCAGGGAGGAGGTGGTCCAGAGCAGAGGTTCCCTTGCAGCCCATGGTGAGAGGGCAGGCTGTTCCCCTGCAACCATTGAGGGTCATAGGGGAGCAGAGACCCATCTGCAGTCTGGGGAGGACCCCAGATGGCTTCTTCTAAAGAATTCCATGACTCAGTGGTAAGCTTGCAAGGGAGCAGGCTGCTCCTGAAGGACTGGACCCCATGGAAGGGACCCACTCTGCAGCAGTGATGGCTTCTTCTAAAGAATTCCATGACTCAGTGGTAAGCTTGCAAGGGAGCAGGCTGCTCCTGAAGGACTGGACCCCATGGAAGGGACCCACTCTGCAGCAGTTCATGAAGAACTGCAGTGGGTGGAAAGGATTCACTTTGCAGAAGTCCATGGAGGACTGTCTCCCATGGGAGGGGCCCCACGCTGAGCAGGAACAGAATGTGAGGAGTCCCTCTCCCCATGATGAGGAAGGAGCGGCAGAGAAAACGTGTGGTGAACTGATCCCAACCCCCATTTCCTCTACCCTTGCACCACTAGAGGGGAGAAGGTATAAAAATGGGGAGCAAAGATGAGACTGAGAGTAAGGGAGGGGTGGGAGGAAGGTGTTTTTAAGATTTAGTTTGATTTCTCCGTATCCTACTCTGATTTGGTTGGTAACAAATTAAATTCATTTTTTCCCCAAGTCGAGTCTGCTTTGCGCATGACCATAACAAGTGAGCAATCCCTCCCTGTCCTTGTCTTGACCCACAAGCCTTTCCTTGTACTTTCTTCTCCCCATCCCATCAGGGAGGGAGGAGTGAGCAAGGAGCCATGTGGTGCTTAGCTGCTGGCTAGGCCTAAACCATGATACTGGGGTAATATTTACATTGCATGAATGGTTTAAAACAATTACATAGTTCTTTATAGGATTATTTTTTGTTACATGTGGCAAATATAGTATAATTTTAAAAAGTGGGATAATTATTTTTTAATTTTATCTCTAATTGAATGACTATATAACTATAAAAAACCATTCTATTAAAATGGTCAGAAGATGATACAGCTTTAGGAATCAAGTTTTATTTTCGAAGAGAGGTTAGTCCAGTCAGAAGAGAAATAGTTAAATATATATTTTACTTTTTTTTTTAAATTGAGTTATAAAACTGAACAGTACACAGTGAGGTTCACTGCATTTGTGTGGAGTATTTAGGAAAATATTGACTTCAATTCTGTTCATATTCCACATTTTCTATTCCAGAAACAGTATATTTAGAAATTACTATCACTAGGTCAAAATAAGAACAATGGTAGTGACTTTGCGTCAATATTTTTTTTTCCTTCCTCTTCAGTTGGATGTGTTAAGAAAAAAGAGCAATGGAACAACATATAAAAACAAAGGAAATATATAAAAGTTCATCCGCAACAAAGAAAATTACTGACCTAAGAAAAACATGGGTGAGTGGTTGATTCTAGAATTAAAAAATAAATAAAAATAAATTTATAAATAAATATCACTGAATGAAAAAAATCACAAACCTACAGAATAAAATATTCAGGGCATTAGACAAAGGAAAATATTTAAATAAAACAAAATGAGATATTTGGAAGAGGAAAAAAGTATTATATAAAAAAAGTATTTTCAAAGAATTTAAAACTTCATTTACATTTTTTCTGTCTGAAAGCATAAAAAATAAATTAGTTATTTTATATTCACTGACATCTCTGATATGTGTATGGTATGAAATTCACAACCAACTATTTGAATAGAAGAAGTTGCACTGAGGAGGTCTACAGAGGAGAAGGATCTTTCACACATTATGATAGACAGGGTATTGTAGTACAAGACTCAATTACGTTCTTCAGAGTCTATATTTCTAAGCAAGATCAGCAAGGTGTCTCAGGCTGGACCAAGTTTTCAGGGTTATTCAACACCTACCATTGCCTCATGGAATATTTATTGCATTTTCCCCTATATGATGCATATAGGACATTAGCCCCATGGAGCCACTTGAGGTAAAACAACACTATTGATCAAGCACTCAAGCATTGTACTGCTCAGTGTCTTTTTTTTTTTTTTCCCAGTGTTGAAGAAAAGAAATATCATAGTAAGTCTGCAACTTACTTCAATAGGAATATTGTCACTAGAACTTTTTGCAAATATTTATTCCATTTTTTTATTTCTTCCTGTGTTATATGTGTGTATATGCTATATACATGTATATTTTACATATATATTGCAATATTTGTGTATCTGATCCCATACTGTTTTCTTGTAGGAAATTCTGCAAGTCACCATGATTATAGTTGAAAAATGCAAAAAGAAAAATTTACTTTGAGAAGGAAAAAGAAAGTATTGAGGAAAAAGGGGGCAAGAGTAAAAAACAAAGATCAAAATCCATGTTAAATGTTAATATTTTTCTTAAGTATTAGAAAAAAGGGAGATAAGGAACTAAGGGGTCATTTCTATTTTAACAAAAGTAAAAATTTAATTAAAATATAAGAGGGAGGACTATGGTCTTTGATTCATTCATCTATAACAATATCAGGAGTTAATCCTACTCCTTTAAACTTTATTAAGAAAAAATCAGTGTTTAACATTCCAAAGATACAAGATTTTTTTCCTATTAAATCCTGTTTGCATTGTAAAACGTATTTTGCTACATAAACAATAAAATAAAACATAGAAACTGAAATTATAACTCAGTATAATTAAAGAACCCTGCAATTTTGTGGAGATTACTTTTTCCCTATTTTTTTCTTTTACAAAATACTGTTTCAAAAGTTATTTTAGTTTTCGTAAAGGATTAAAATAACTTTTGAAGAGTTCAATTTTTTAAAAAGAAGGAAATTCAAAATTTTGTCTACTTATAAAGTTTCTATTTCTCCCATCATTAACCTGATTTTGAGGACATAGCAGTTACATGAACAAATTTTTCAGTAAGAAAAAAAAAACCCAACTCTTTAGTAAACAGTCTAGCATTTTTCAAAGTCTGAGAAATAAAATTTTACTTGGCTCATTTTGATATGTCAGGTAAATAAACAAGCATCTCTTTCCTAACACAGTAATTCCGCTAAAGAAACTGTGCCAAAGAAAGGAAGAAAGAAAGAGTGATTTATGTGGCACAGCTGTCAACTTTTGAGTTCTGAGGTAAAGGTTCAAAAGTTCCTATATTATAGTTATTTATTCAAGTATACAGTTTTTAATCAAAGAAGCTGAGCTCCTTGTAACGAATGCTTAGGAAGCAATTCTGACTGCCTAAGTTTCACGTCCTATTGATGATGCCTTAATAAAAACCTAACAGTCCATGAGATAAGAATGAATTTTTTAAGATAATAGGTAAGTAAAGAAAAGGATGTGACTAATATCAGGTATCAATGCACCAGTATATTTATTAGTATCTACAGGTGCATAATTAGCACTGCTAATAATAATGACATAACTTTTATTCCATGTTCAGTGAACAGTGTCTGCAAAGAATGGCAGGAAGACTGCTGAATGATTTAATGCTGGGAGACAGTTCTTCATGACCAGTAATATTTATGAGCATTGGAAGGTGATGGAAGTTTGGAAACATCCTTCTTGATGAGGTAGAATAACAGCACAAGCGGGAGGAGCCCGAACATGTGCAGAATGCTATGGACCTGTGAAATGTATCTGTGTTCCACAGAGGTTTTACTTTCTGGTTCATGAAGAAATCACTTTGATTCGCTAGATTACTGTTACTCTCTTCATTGCCTTTGCATCCTACATCTACAATTACTTATGATTCATTTTTTACACGTACATAAAACCTTATATGCTGATTTCTGTTTATATGGCAATTTTATTCAAACAAGATTGGTTTGCTTCTGCACTTGCACATTTTCACTTCTCGCTAAATTGTTCGACTTCTATTTAGCACTCTGTGAGATGTCTTCCAGTTACTTTCAAAACACTACTTTTTTTACCTATTGTACAAGATTTTTAATTTTTTTATTGAAACCAACCATGTGAGATTATTTTTGTATTGTCTAAACTGAGAACAATAATTTTCTGAAGTCTTTTCTCTGTGTTGGAACTGTTGTCCACATAAAATCTACTTGTGTATTAGGTCTCAAGCTCTCTGAAATTGTATATTTGAATCCAAAACTTAAAATGCTTTGTAATATTTTAAAATATGTTGTCATTCTCTTTAATTTAATTTATGGAAATAATCCTTACAATAAATTACTTTAATTTAAGAATCTTGATAAAATAGTCTCAGAACAGATTTAGATTTTGCCACTTAAATATAGTACACTTTCTAATGATTTACATCCATTGGTATTAAAAAATATACCTTACTTTTGAAGACTGTGAACATGACTTTACTTTCAATGAAAGAGATCACAGTCTTGCTTGAACATTTACCTTATTGTTGCTGCATTCTGGTTTTCAGGTGTTTTGGTTTGCTTTATCCTTTTGTTACTCCTTGTCTTGTCTATATTTCTTTATTTTGAGATGGTTATAGCTATTCACAGAATCACAAAATGGCCAAGTCTGGAAGGCACCTCTGGATGTCATTTTATCCAATCCCCACTGCTTAAGTAGGGTCACCCATATCTGGTTGCCCAGGACCTTATCCTGATGCTTTTGAAAATCTCCAATGATGGAGGCCCTAAAACTTGTCTTTCTAGTGCTCAGTCACCCTCACAGTGAAAGTGTTTCTCAATCTCCAGCTGGAACTTCCTGTGTTTTGGTTTGTTCCCATTGCTTCTACACATTTCTAAGACAGGCATAAAAATCATTAGTGGACAGTAAAGGAAAATACTTGCAAGAGAGACCAAAGAAACAGAAGGTAATACAGGTTTAATGTCTTTGGCTTTTTGAATACCTCTGCAAACTAGATACATATTTCTATTAAACTATTTGAAAGATGCAGGTGAATTTTAGCACAAGACCTAAAGCACTGTATAAGGTTCCAGTGAAATACCAGGAGAAGATAATTAAAACTGGTGATGTGTACATGTTTGTAAATTCTTCTTCATGCTGATAATCATAACAGTCAAATGAAGAACAAGAATAAAAATAACTTAATGTTCAAGAGTGATATTAATAGTAAATTATTAAAGTGTATGGTCAGAAAACATGACATCTTTGCAAAAATTTAAATTACATGTTACTAAGTCAGACTCCTACATTTGTAGCCTTAGGAAGGCATAGAAAACTGCTCCTCTATGTTGCCTTACCAAACATCTCTTTACATGGAGGTCTGGATCCTGGTCTTTGGGTATATTTAATGTCCTTAAAATTCAGTGTTCCAGAATATTTTCTAACATAGTTTTCCTGTCTAGTGTAGAGAAGACTAGAAAATTTCATTTTAGGCCATTTGGCTGTGTTTACCCCATCCACAAACTGTCAGGTATAGTTAAAATATTTAAGTCCTTCAAGGTGACAGAGATGTTTGATATGAACTAAATGCTGTTTATTTCAATATGTAAAAGGGCTTCTGGTGAGCTATCAGCAATAACTCCCTCCAGAATCACCTTGTTCAGGTATGGAGAAGAGAACACACCATGTGCTTGCACTGTCATGACGCTCATCATTCTGCTCCAGTAGTGGTGAGTCACTGGAGCATCCACAAGCAGCTGTGTATGCATAAAATAAATTGGTTAAAAACATAGCAGAATAACAGATTCCAAACTGGTACTAAATCACTTTGGTTTCTAGTTAATGATATCTGCTGTGAAAAAAAATTTGTTGTCTCGATTTGTGAAGGCTCGGTTCAATCCAATTAGTGAGTAATGCAGTGACGGTAATTGTCATAATGATTTTGAAGAGCTGTTGGAAACATTTCTGACCATGAATCCAAAACAAGTAACTCCTGATATTTCACATGTTTTAAAAAATATTTCCTTTTGAAATGAATATCTTTTAATAAAAATATGTAAATAATGTAAATATTTTTTCTGGTTCTAATTAAATAAAATAGGATGAAAAAATATTAAAACCATATATAATCACATACAGAAGGTTATGACAGTGCAAAAATGCATTACGTTTAAAAACCATAAAACCTACAGAAAATTCAGAGATCAAAAAATAATGCAAATCTGAACAACTTGCTGACAACCTCTGAATTACATGTATAGAACTATGCATGTGACTGTTTCTATTGAGAGGTGTCATTGATGAGCCCAGTATTTGAAGATGAAGTTTCAACACTGTCCACACCATATTATTTAAAGTGGGTATTTTTCAGTATCTTCCCAGACAACATTTTTGTGAGCTTTTACTCTCATCATCTTTTTCATTATTAGTTAACTACTGAAATGTAGTTGTTTCTCTGTATTTGTCACACGCATTCTTTAGCTCATATACTCAGTGATAGTCTGCCACAGGCTTTGCCAGGAGCAGAATTTTGTCATCTTCTGTCACTTGAGTCTTCACAGATATCAGAAATCAGTGATGATCTTTAAACAATAACTCATAAGGTATTGGGAATCCAAATGCCAGAGTAACTGACAAAGTAGAAGATGCATCACTGTTTTCTACATGTCTTATTATTTTTAAGATTTAAGTAGGAAGGAAGTGATTCATAAGATATGCACTACCCATTGGAATGAATTTCAGTCTGTCCATAGTAATTACTTCTACTGTTAAAGCCTTGTGATATTTAAGGCTTCTTCATTCTTCAAAACTGTGAGTTGCATGGGCAGTGTAAGAATATGAATAGGCACTAACACCTTAAGTGTGAATTTATCAAAAACTGCTCCAAGCAGAACATAACAAATCCAGATAAATAGTGCTTTGCACCATCCATCCAAGCTAATTGATTTCCATTCCGTGCTTGGGATGGGTGCCAAATTTCAAGCTGGGTTTAATCTTTGATGTTTCTATTATTCTTTTAAGTGACAGTAGTCTCTTTGGGCCTTGCCTGCAATTAAACTGTTGCATGATTACTCTAAATTTTCACTAGTGTGAGCCTGTAATTAAACATATATGGTTTTAGGTATGAAATACAGAATGTTCTCAAAACACTGAACTGTGAGAAACTGTTGTCCAAATTCCACAATTCTACTTTTCTA
Source organism: Eurypyga helias (assembly GCF_000690775.1). NCBI lineage: Eukaryota > Metazoa > Chordata > Aves > Eurypygiformes > Eurypygidae > Eurypyga > Eurypyga helias. The sequence goes on from NW_010267354.1 coordinate 15,276, forward strand.
AACACAAATTTGGGAAATCTACGTAAATCTAAATAAAGCGGTGTAAGAGTGGTACAGCATAAGGCTAACTCCAGCTTTCTTGCTTCCCCTGTTTTCATACATCTTGATCATAACTAGGGGGCTACACCTATTCTCTCTTCCTTAGTGCCAGTCCTACTCTTACTATGTGGGAAGTTGCTATTGTACTAACGGGATATTAAAAAATATCTAAGAAAATATCTAAGAGTGACTACAGGTTTAATAAGAAAGCCATTTACAACAATGAAGCTTGAAAAGAGAAATACCATGGGAGAAAGATTTAGAGCACCTAACTGTGGGTATCTAATGCAGGGAGTCAGAAGAACACACGCTGAATGTTCATACTCTTTTTTCTGTTGGATAAACCTGGAACTGGAGCTCTTAAATTCTGAGCCTTCCAAGATGACTTCTTCCATGATGAATACAAGAGATCTGTCTGGAGGGTTGGTTACCATATGTTTTATTTACCTAAGTGTAGAGGAGGTTGTGCTTATCTAGATACACGTGTCTTAAGATTTTTTAAAAATGCTTTGGTATGTTTCAGGAGGGATGTTTAGTCCATGCCCACAGTTTCTATCCCAACAATCAAAGATCATACATCCAGTGTCTTTCTAATACATTATCCTTTAGTCTCAAGTCCATGATCTCTGCTTCCAATATCCACTCTGTCACAGCTTTCTTTTCTGTCTTCAGCCTGGCAGCGAGGGTCTTCAGCTTTTCCCTGAATTCCTGTCACTGACCAACAGTCCACCTTCCAATCAAGTTACTTCCAGATAAGTTGGAAGAGTCTTGTCCTTTTTAGGGCAGTCAGATGCCATAAAACTCAATGGGACAAGAAACCATTATCCTGTGCAGAAATAAATGACTGAAGATCACTGAATAGGCAGCTCTTGTCTCAAGAAATTCCAGACCTCCAGTCACATGTAAAATTAAGTGCAAGCAGGAAAGGGGTTTTTTTTGGGTGTGGGTTTTTTTTTGTTTGTTTGTTTGTTTTGTGTGTTTTGTTTTGTTTTGTTTTGTTGTTTGGTGAGCGTGTGTGTATGTAAAACCAACAACCAGCAAACAAACTCTCAGAAATGTATAGCTTGGTGTACTAATAACTTAAGCGGCTGTTTGAAGAACACAACATAGAAGGTGCTTTCTTATTTATATAATACATTCAATGGCAAGGTTTTGGTAGCATAGTTTACTTTCCAGGAACAACATCTAAGGAGGTTTCTTCTGTCAAAGGGAACTGAAAACTTTTAAAATATTTGGTTTTCCTACTCTGTTCCGTAAGACAGTATAATCTGACTTTTTCATTATTTTCTACCACAAAGAATGTCAGTGTGGTTTGCAGTTTGTGGCACAAAGATGTTATTACCTTTTCTGTATTTAAGATTTATCATTACTTTCTTATGAGTGGCAAGAAGAAGACATTGTGACAAAGCAGTCTCTTCCACTTCTCTTCTTAGGCAGTGTAAAGTAGCTGACATCTCTATTTTTTTTCCTCTAAGCACAGGTCTAGGTTCATTTTCTTCATTCTGAAATGTGTAGTTTAATGCTTCTTCATAAAATATGGTACTTTTAACTTAATATAAATTTCAAACAGACTAATTAGGAGGAGGATAGTTCCAAAAAATATAAAAGTAGTGTTCATGTTCACTTTCCAGTAAAAATATGTTATGCCAGATGTTTCAGTCACAAAGAAGGCAATTTAAGCATCAATTCACACCCTGAATGCCCACAGTTCAGTGTTATATCAGTCACAAATGGCACCAGCTAAACAGCTAAGGACAGAAAGTGCTAAACTACTAAAGAACTGTGCAAAATTATAAGACACAAGTGAATCAGTCCAAATCATGCTGAGAATTAAATAGCCATTGTCTTGGTTTTGGCTGGAATAGACTTAATTTTCTTGCTAGTAGCTGGTATAGCGCTGTGTTTTGAATTTAGTATAAGAATAATGTTTATATCACACTGGTGTTTTAGTTTTTTCTAAGTAGTGCTTACACTAGTCAAGGACATCTCAGCTTGTCATGCCCTTCCAGCAAGAAGGCTGGTAAGGGGCACAGCCAGAATAAGGATATTCCATGCTATATGACATCATGATCAGTATATAAACTCGGGGGCAGAAATCATGGCTTGAGAACTGGGTGGGCATATGTCAGCAAGTGGTGGGCAATTGCATTGTGCCTCACATATTTTGTAAATTCATTTGTCATTATTATTCTCTTCTTTCCTCAGGCCACAAGTTTTCCTCTTCTTTTTTTTTGATTTCTCTCCCCCATCCCACTGAGGAGAGAGGGGAGTGATCAAGCAGCTATGTGGTGTTGATTTGTTGGCTGGGATTAAACCATGACAACCATTTTCAGTCAACTCTGTAGTTATCTTGCAGACAGTAGTATGACTTCTTTGTTAGACTATTTTTAAAATTAAATTCACATAGAATGTTTACTGTTTCTAGTTAATTGGGGTTTTGCATTTTTTTTTTACCTTCTGTCATCTCTTCTTTCTTCTGTATACCTAGAATCTCAACACTTCTTTTCTTCTTTGCAATTTATATCTAGATACTTTGTCTCGCTAAACCAGCAAATATGCCACTGGTTGTACATCCCATTCCAGAAAAGATACTGAATCTCAATAGCACTGCTCACTGCTATTCCATTTGTTGTACTTCTATAGTTTTTATTTTTTTACTTCTATGCTCTACACAGTCTAGGAGAGGATCAAGTAAAAGACAGGTCAAGAAGCAGTTACTTAGAGTAAGTAAAAGAGCAACAGTAAATGCATGTCTTGAGGGACTGAGTCCAGTAAAGCTAGGTTTTAGTCAATTACATGTCTTTTTATTTGACAACCCCATTAACAGCAGCAATAACAAAAGCACTACCTTTTATGGCATGGAATTTTAATGTATAGCTGCAATGGACAAGTGTTTTAGATGCTATGAAGAATGTTTTTTTTATGAAAGGCTAAATGTTTAGCAGGATTTGTACTGATCAAAAGAGTTATTTCTCCTCATCTGGTGGTAATAAAGGCAGGAGGCAATGTGAGGATGATGCAAATTCTAATTGGTTTTGGTGTTAATTTTAGAAATGTAAAACATTTTGACCTGCTGCACACTTTTGGCTAAAAAGAAGTCTTGTTTTTGTGAAAATTTCCTTTAGAATGAAAGAAAGTAAACATTTTATATTTAATTAAATTTTGAAAAATACCAGTTCATTCTAATTGGTATTTCAGACAAAGAAATTTATTGGCTTGTGTTTGTTTGGTTGAGGTTTTTTTGTTTGTTTGTTTGTTTTTAGGGGGAGGTTGGCCTTTTTTTTTGCAAAGAACATCTATGCTTGGTTAACCTGGATGAGGCAGTGGATATATGGTTAGACTTCTACAATGGATATTCTTTGGTCAAAGGTGGGATTTTCATATCCAGTTTAGTGATGTTAGGGTTAAAATTCAGTTATGAAAGAATTTTGAAATCAGGCTTTCAGAAAAGACCAACATGTGAAATGGAAATCAGCCTATAATGAACATATGGAATATTTATATACACATGTTTTGGCATATTATGCATTTCTAAAGGAGTGTATAATCAGAACTGAAATTTTAATGCATCAACTTATGACCTTAGCATTTTGTATCTTTACATAAAAACATCCATAATGCTTTTTTCATCATAATGTTTGAGTAAGTCATTACAGTGGAAGTACACACTATATTGAGATGAATGAAGCACAGCTAACAGATATTGTTGTTATTTTAAAATACAAAATATATTTTAGAATAATGGAGATAAAATAGATACAATTTAAATATCCTGCTGCTTCACAGAAAGGCCATGACATGTTTTGAATCACACCTATTGTATTGCCAGTCATCCACTAATGCTGCAACCACTGAGAAACTTAGATTAGAACCAATAATAAGTTTAATAATAATAATAATATCTTAGAAAAACATGTATTACAAAAATAGAAATGCTGCACTTGATATGTTACAAGAGCCTACTATGAAAATCAAGGTGGTAGTCTCTTTTCCAGGCATTCTTCTTATTTGAATGTTAGCTAAGTGAATACTTTGCTTTTCTAAAAGAATGGTTTTCTTGGCAAAGGATAGGAGTAATAGAGCCTGTATTCCAAGAACACCTGTCCTTTTTAATAAAAGGTCTTCTCCTGAAACAAGGCTGCAGACTTTTTTTTATAGCCATAGATTTTCTACTGTTGATATATAGATTGAGTTCCTTAGTCTCTGTGCATGACATAGCTATTCTATGGATAAGGATATCATGTTTTCTGCAGAACTTGTCCATTTTGAAACGAGTGAACAATAAGAATTGGAGAAGTTTTTCTGTTAGATAAAGTGAAAAAAAACCCATAAAATCAAAATGAAAATCCAAATACACTTTCAAAAGCAAACATAAGTTATTTAATTATCCAAACTGTGTCCATGCACCCATGGGTGTATACATTGTTGTGTGTGTAAATTAAATAAAATTAATTACAAAGAATTGTAATTGCACATAATAATAATAAAATCCATTCCAGCAGTTTTATTAATATATAAAATAATGGCAACTTGCAAAGCCACCACAAACCTTTACCACTGAATTAATTTTTATTGGCCACTCTAATAAGAATCAGAGAGAGCACACTTTCCAAAAAGATAGCTTCATTGGCATCTATGAGCATTAATGCTGGGATATTAAAGAGCACATTTTCAAATGCATAGGAGAGAGGAAGCAACAGAGAAATAATAACATTAAAAAACCCCATATTTTTGCAAGTAAGAAATTGTGATTAGTAGATAATTGGTCTCAAGCTGTGCCAGGGGAGGTTTAGATTGGACGTAAGGAAGAAGTTCTTCACCAACAGGGTTATCATGCACTGGAACAGGCTGCCCAGGGAGGTGGTGGAGTCACCATCCCTGGATGTGTTTAAGAGACGGGTGGATGAGGTGCTGAGACATATGGTTTGGTGGCAGACAGATACAGTTGGACTGGATGATCTCTAAGGTCTTTTCCAACCTAGTGATTCTATGATTCTAAAAGGCAGCAACCCAATATTTCCAAATACAGTGCATAAGCTAGATAAGATTCTTGGTTTTGTCCATGTGATCATCATTTTTATCTGAAAAAAAATCTTTTCCGTACTCGAATTTATCTGGTGGCAGAAGTAACTTTCAATTTTTGTTATTTTTACACAGATTCTGTGATGGGTCTACCTTATTCAATAGAGCTTTTTGATTTTTTTAATTTGATGTTGGTTTGGAAGGTGTGTGCATGTGTGTTTGTTTGGGTCTTTTAGTTTGGAGGTTGGGGTGCATGGGTTTTTTTTGTTTGGGGTTTGGTTTTTTTTTTTTGTGAAAGTTTCTCCGTGTGCTGAATTCTTAAAAAAAAAAAAAAGAAAAATCACCACGTGCTTTGAAATTCTTAGTGACTTGCAGCGCTTCTGAGTCTGTAACCATGGACAGACCTTGCAGAAAGCAGCCATATCAGTCTACAAGGTCCTGGACACAGATCTGAGTATGTAACTTTAGTGCTGACCTAAAAAGCTGTGCTTTCACTGAGCAAAGTTTAATTGCCTTTCATGTCCCAGGCATTTTTGTTCTCTGGTCAGGAGCCATCCAGGAGCTACCTTTGGCATGCCACTATTTTTGCAACTACTACCGAAGGCCACAATTTCTTTTCAGGGATATGGAATTGTAGAAGTGTTACTTAAAATTCTCACATCAGCACCAAATTCATTGAGTTCTTTTTTTGTTTTTCTTTGTGGTAAGAGAGGTTGAAAAGCTCAGCTAAAATCGGAGTCTGACCTCAGTAACAACAAAGTTTGAACAAATTCGATTATGAATTTGAATGTGAATGTCACCAACTTCGAAATGGCTACACCTGTGGGATCATAAGATCATAAGATAATTCCAGGTGGAAGGGAGATCAGGAATCTCCAATCCAACCTCCTGCTCACAGAAAGGCCAGCTCTGAGGTCTGGCCTGGTTGCTCAGGGCTTTGTGCAGCTGGGTCTTCCAAACCTTTACTGCTGGACACTGCACAGCATCTCTGGGCAGCCTGTCCCACTGCTTGGCTGTCCTCAGGGAGAAACAGCTTTTCCTTACATCCAGTCAGAACCTCTCTTGGTCCAGTGCATGGCAGTTATTTCTTGTCCTCTCACAGTGCACCAGTGTCAACAGTCCATCTCTGGCTCCTCAATATTTCCACAGGCACTGAGAGGCTGCTCTAAAATGCCCCTGAAGACATCCTTTCTCTAGGCTGAACAAGCCCTTGCCCTTCAGGCTTTCCCAACAGGTCAAGCATTACAGCACGCCTCCCTTCCCACTCTCCCTTCCCCAAGATGTATAGGTGGCTCTCTACCAGACTTATTCCAGTTAGCTGAAGTCTTTTTTGCACTGGGGCCCTGAATATCACCATATTAAGGAGAAGTTCTTAATACTAGGGATGTACTCCTGCTGTGTCCCTTCCCTATTCTGGAGATTCCCCAGGGAAGCAATGTAATTCTTCACAGAATGGAAAACAAAAAAGCTGCTATGATCATGTGCTGGTCTGAGCACCACATGAACCAGAGTCTCATACAGTCGGCATACAAAGTTCTATATAGTTATACATTTAGCTTCTGAGTACAAACTTATTCTTTTTACATTTTTCTTCCTTGACATTGTTGTACAACATATACTAGGATAATGAAGTCAATTAAGTTAATTAAGCATGGGAAACAGTATCTGTATGAGGTTTCAGTATGTTATATTCAAAATGTTTTTGTGAGGATTTATAGACAGTTTTTACTTGTCTTGACCCCCCAGCTATCTGTGGGTAGGTCTACAATGTCATACAGGATGACCAGGTCCTTGCAGATATGATTGCTCAAGTTAACATTAGCCCACCCAGGTCAGTTACTGGTACAGCAAGAGGTACTTCAGCTATGCAAAGGGCATATTCCTACCATAATGAGTTTCAGTACACTGATATCCAAAGTTATAAAATTAAAGTGTGCCTACATGTGCTGTGCTCTGCGGTACAGGATGGACAGTTTTAAATCCCTGCATGGCATCAGTGTAAGAAGAATAGCATATGACATCATTTGTCAGTATCCCCCAAGCAATGTTTTAATGAAGATGGATCTCTGAGAGACACCCTACACTTTACCCTCCTCTACTATACTCTAAGGACAGAAGGATGTTCAGATTCATCTTCCCATCCACCACCCAGTGGCATAATCCCATCACAGCACCATCAGTCCTTCAGTACTCTTTGGCTCTAAATACTATTTATATACTGTATGTGTTATAATACTATATACTACTACAACGCTACACAGTATAGTCCTGCAGGTACAAGTAGTATAGTCCTGCAGGTCTGCGAGCTTGTCTCTGCCATACTGTGAAATAGCAGAGAACCATCTTCCCCATCATGCTGGCACTGTCTTATTTCCCTTTTCTAGGCTGCAGCTGAAAAAGTGGTGTGAGAAGAGGCCCATTCCCAACTGCTTCAGCAGTACGTGCTGTGGCAGATGCACCTGCCCTGACAGCGACCTGACAAAACTTTCCACCACAGCTCTTGCCATGCCCACACGGTGGTGGCGAGACATTTGGGGGTCAAAAGTAAGGAAGTTAGGGTCTTCAGCCAATGGAGGGCTACTACATATGTCCACAGATCAGATTTGATTAGCATATAAATAGGTCCCCACTGGAGAGTCATTTTGAGTTGCTCCTCCACAGAGTCATGGGTCTGCAGTCTGGGACTCTCCCCTTAGGTTGGGAGATCACCTAAAGAAACTCCTTGAGGTTGATAGTCCCCCCTTTATTAGGTGAGTGATTGCACATTTTGGGTCATCAGTCATAAAGCTTAACAATTCTTAAGTCGGTTGTCTAGTGTTAATTTCCAACTGACGTCCTGAAGCTGTGGATTGTTAATGTTTGTTGGACCCTCGAAGTGGATTTGGTTAAACTAGAACTTATTTCAAGTTTGTTGCCATTTGGTAAAAAAAATCCTCTTTCTAGTTTGTTAGTTGTCCTGGCTCAGTTTTGTGAGGTTCTGTGACACATGCTAAAAGAGCAAGTTCAGAATCTTTAATTGATACAGGGGCCCAAATTAGTGTTTTAAATAACCAATAGGCTAAGGAATTAAATCCTCAAGAAAATCTATAAACAAAATAAGGGTAAAGGGTGGAGCAGAAAAATGTCCTTTAGCTCGAGCTCAACTCTGACTACCTGAGGAAAAGAGCATGACAGCCATGGAATTGACCCTGAGTCCTCATGAAAGAAATATACTGGGATTTGATGTACTAGTGGGCCTTTCGGTGGCGCCTACCTAATGGCAGGGCATGGAGTTCGGAAGCTGAGGGGCAGAAGCCACCCATGTTAGGACTATGCAACTTGCCCCCATGCTACTGAAGTCTAGAATAACTTGCATTTCTCAATTACCCATTTTGGCTAGTCTGATATAAGCCTAATGGATGGTGGCATTTAACAATTAATTATAGAAGATTGAATAGTAATACTCCACCCTTAACTACTGCTGTTCTGAACATAACATCAGTGGGAATGGCAATCCAGGCAGACGCCCACCCGTGGATGGCAACTTTAGATGTCAAAGACACGTTCTCCATGATTTCTCTGCATGTGGAGGATAAACCACAGTTTTCCTTTACTTTCAAAGGAGCACAATATACCTTTAATCAACTCCCCCAAGGATATAAACACTCACTGTCATGATTTAGGCCCAGCTGGGAACAAAAGACCATGTAGCTACATGCTCACTCATCCCTGGCGGGATGTGGAGGAGAAAATACTAGGAAAAGTTCATGGCCTGAGGCAGGGACAGGGAGGTATCACCGATTATCGTCAAGGGCAAAACAGATTCCACTTGGGTAAGAATAATCAATTTAATCAGTTACCAGTCTAATCAGAGCAGGATGATAGGAGATAAAACAAAACAAATCTTAAAAACCTTGTCCCTGCCCTTCCCTTCGTCACAGGCTACATCCTATTCATGACACAGGGGTACAAGGGTTGGGGGTTTCCAGTCAGTTCACTACGCATTGTTTTTGCTGCTCCTTCCTCCTCAGCAGGGAGAACTCCTCACATTCTTCCCTTACTCCAGCATGGTGTCCCTCCCATGGGAGACAGTCTTCCATGAACTTCTCTGGCATGAGTCCTCCCACAGACTGCAGTTTTCATCACAAACTGCTCTGGCATAGGTCCCTTCTGTGGGTATGAGTTCCTTCAGCAGCAGACTGCTCCAGCGCAGGCTTACCACAGAGTCATGGGCTCTTAGTGTGCAGCTGTCTGCTCCGGCATGGGGCCCTTCCAGGGCTGCAGGCGTGTCTCTGCTCCCCTGTGACCCTCCACGGCTGCAGGGCACAGCCAGCCCTCTCACCACGGGCTGCAGGGGAACCTCTGCTCTGGCCACCTCCTCCCACCTTTCTGCACTGACCTCAGTGTCTGCCTGGTTGTCTGGCTCACATCTCACTCCTCTCTCCATTCTGGTTCTCTACAACTCCCGCTTCCCTCTGTTTCTGCTTTGGCTGCTACTTCTTTATGTGTTTTCCCCTCAAATTCGTTAATTGGCAGAGGCACTGATTTGCTCAGCCATGGCCAGAGGTAGGTCTCACTTGGAGCCAGGGGAGCTTCTCTCAAAGCTTCTCAAAAGAGCCATCCCTATGGCCCTTCCCCTGCTACCAACCCCTACTCCCCCCACACAAACCCAATACACTTCCCTACCATTGCCCATAATGTCTTAGCTAAATGCCTTGAAACTCTAAAAGTGCCATCACACATCCATATATATCAATATATAGATGATATTCTAGTTGGTGGAGAAAACAAAGAAGAGGTAGGGCAAGTGGCTGAGGCAATCTGGAATCTGCTAAGTAAGAATGAGATAGACATTCCACCTTCCAAATGCCAAGGTCCTGGGTAAGAGATTAAATTCCTAGGAGCTTGGTGGATAGCTGGTGCAGTTGTGGTACCTGATGGTATGCTTTCAGCTATTGAGAAGGGGAAGACTCCATTTTGTACTGCATTTACCATTTTGTAAAAAAGAAATCCCATTTCTAGTTTGGTAGTTGGCCTGGCTTGATTTTTTGAGGTTCCGTGACACATGTCAAGAGAGCTGCTGATGTGGTATGGTTGTTCTCGCTCAGAGAATCTGGTCCAGGGAGTGAATAGAAGTACTTTCAGAATCTGTAATAGACCAAAGGGCCGTTGGTCACCTACCATCCTGTTGCTGGTGGTGGTCAAAGACAGGCAATTAGGGAAAATTTTAAGAAACAGAGAATTACTGGAAACATTTCTCTATTATTCCTGATCAGCAAAAAGTACTTCAGAAAATTTCTGAACTGGACAATACATATGGACCATCATGTTTAACAGTTTAATAGTCACTGATAGACCATCTTCTGTTTAACGTCTTTTCAAACACATTCTTTTTTTCCCACAATATCCATTGAAAATAAGCTCCACAATTTAATTATGTTTGTTTCATTTAGTTGCCAGTCCCCAGGTGTCCTCCTACTCTACGGTTGTTCAGAATTTCTGGCTGACATTACCTATGCAGCTGATGATCACAAAGGACTAAAAGACATTTATAGTGATAGTTAACACTGAGCATCAGAAGTTATTGCATTTTACCAGGTGGGGGGAAAAAATCCCACAAAACCCAAGAAATAGTATTTCTGCTTATCTTAGAATACTGTAGGCACAGAACATTTAAATACAGATTGTGAAAACCATGGCAGGTAATGGGAACTCTTCAATACAGCATGCATTGTTTAACTAATGCTATCAAGCTGTGAAGCCTAGAGATCTAACTAAGACAGATCACTGTATTTTTTATGCTAAACTTGAAATACATTCCACAGAATTAAAAGTTCAGTTTCGGATAGTGCCATTTTAACCTAGCAATTTAACTGAGGCAGAAAAAAAATGAATAGCATGCAGTTTACTGCATTATGGGTCTTTCAAATAAGACCTCTATGATTTTTTATTTTATGTGGTCATAAAAAAGATCCCACAGCAGTTTTTGTAGCTGATGGAACTTACTCTGCTCTCCTTGGAAAAATTTTCTCTCCTTTTAGCATTATGCAACACAGTTGAGACAACTCAGCTGCTGCCATCTAATTCCAGAAGGGAAAGTACTTCTTCAGTTCCATATGTTTACAGTACATAAAAGTTTTGCAGACCTTTGCAAAACAAAAATATTTTAAATATAGACAAATATGTTTATAATAGATGTATCAACTAGTAAATGCTATCACTCGTGATTCAGGATACAGAATCATGCTGTTCATTCCTTAATAGGGTGACTGAATCTGGTAAGTTAAATGATTAGGTTTTTAGCTAGGGATAAATAAAGCTCCCTGATCTTGGATGCCATCTCCAGCAGAACTTTAAGGAGACTGAAGTCTATGCTACCCTTTCCAGAGCACCACTTGTAATGGAAAATAACAAGTGCTTCATTGTTACCTTGTGCAATGGTAATGTTCTGCACTTTCCTGGCCTCCATCATGTTCTTTAGAATATGATGAACAACTAAACATAAAGCAGAACATAGAAATGTTGTCAATTCAGCTGCTGAGTTTTACTCTTACATGCAAAGAATGCTTTCATATCCTGTAGCTTCAAGTGACTGCATTTCCTTAACCACATCTTTCACCAGATAAACCTTCTCAGAGAAGCTATTTGTAAAAAAAATAGCATGTTTTCATTAAAATTTTAAATTCTGTGTAATTGGCTTTCCTTATGAAAAACAAATGTATTTCATCAGGATCTGCTAAACAGAAAGAATTCGTACTATTTACATTGCCAAATTACATAGAGCACGTATATCAGCATGTAACACAATAACTGAGACGGGTTAAGACAGAAATACACTTTACCTAACAAGCACCTCCTAATTTTTCTGTGTACTGATTTATACATAATATTGATTTTATTCTGAGCAAAATATCCTTAGCTGTCCCTAATAGAAATTTCAGCTCCCTAGTGAATACCTCATAGCAGTAAGAAAACTTTAGTCTTTACCTAGGTGCAGTGATATCCTTGTGTAAACAACAGTGAGAGTTTACAAAGAATCCAAAAGAAAAACAGCCAGAAATTGACAGCTTGAGCACCAGTAAGTATTAACACCCTCCTTGCTAATTGCTGCCATCACAAATTAATGGAAGTCTTTTAAATCTCCTGACAGTGGTTACATAACATTCCGTGGTTAAGGCAACTTGAGGCAGTACATAACAGATGCTATCATTAATATGCAACTGCATATGCTTCCAGGCACAATTTTTTGTGAGCTTATTTTTTTTTTCCTTTCTATTTGAAAATAATTCTTTAAAAGTCTTATTTTCTGCTTTTCCACCCAGGTGTTGTAAAGTGAACTGTTTTAACACTTCGCCTTTTTCCATGAGGCAGCATGTTTGGACAGTACTACAGAGATATGGTAAGTATCCATTCTTAGCAGAAGTAGAATTAGTTAAAATTTAACAGATTGCATATGATGAACAAATTATATTTTATTTGGTCTCTTTTTCTTCCCTTTTTCCTAAGATACTTAGAAAACAAAATAAAACTTCAAGAAATTAAGTGGTCTGTTATCCTTGCTGAATTTTAGCCTCTTATATTGTCAAGGCTTAAAACATGTCTTGAACTTCTGAGTTCCGTTTCTTCATGGAATTATTTTTTTCTCTTGCAAATAGTTAAGGGTTTCATGTTATCTAAAGCACCGGATACACTTATTGTGTGCCCTGACTATACACATGAAAAGCCATCCAAAGTGACACACCTGTCCTCACTTTTTTTCCAGTGCAAATAATTAGGTTTGGCAATAGAAAGAGTAACCAATTTAAAAAGGTTAATATAAAACTGTATATGAACAAGAGAATACTGTTACAAATTTTCTTCTTTTTCCACATTTTCCTTTCTTTATTTACCTTTTGTCCTGTCCCCTGTGTTCATCTCTCCATCCCTTCTTTGCCTATGAATGGGGACATCTTCAACATTAGTTTATGATGGTCTTCTTTCACTCCTCAGCCTTAGCTCTTTTTTTTCCACAAACCAGGATGGCAATAATCTAAAACAAGGCAGTCTAAAACCACCTTCATGACAAAGATACACATACCATCTTTGTCTCTCACAGATCACAACCTAATCTCTTCCGTCCCTTTGTATCTCTCAACAATCTCCAATAGGGAATTGATGTCACTTCTCCTGGTGAAAAACAGTTGATGTACATCTGCCTTGGGGACTTGGGGCTTACACCTGAGTCACTGATGGGTGTGTGACTGAGCATCAGTGAATTGGAGAGGACATCTCCAGGAAGAGAACTGCACAGCAACCCACATGAAAGTCTTCCACCTTGCACATAGTCACAGGTTCAGGGTCTCTCAGGTCACAAGAGCTGCTCAAGTCTTTTCATCTTCTCTGAATGGTATGAGTGGTGGCTTGGAAAGGAGATTAGATGTGTGAAAGTCCCAATACAGAAATAGGGCAGCTACTTTGTTTTTTTCTCACTAAGAGAATCAAATTATTGTTGTTAAGTGATAAAAGACCCCATTCAGCCAGAACCTAGCTTGTGTTGCTCCTTGGGATTATTCTGTTTCAGGTGTGCAGGGCTTGTGTTTCTCTCTAATACCTCATGCAACTCTAGTTGGCACAATTAACCAGCCTGTTGTATCTCTGCATGCTGAGTCTTCCTTCTACCATATCTGTCTGCCCTGCCACTTCACTGTCACTCAAGAAAGTGGTGAGTATGAATTTAGTGTCATCATCAAGATGCTTTACAAAGACACTCATAGAATCATAGAATAAAAGAATAATTTAGGTTAGAAAAGATCTTTAAGATCATTGAGTCCAATCATATACCTAGCACTGCCAAGTCCACCACTAAACCATTTCCCTAAGCACCAAATCTACAGTCTTTTAAATATCTTTAGCGACAGTGACTCAATCACTTCCCTTGGAAATCTGTTCCAATGCTTGACAACCCTTTCAGTGAAGAAAGTTTTCCTAATATCCAATCTAAACCTCCCCTGATGCAACTTGAGGTCTTTTCCTCTTGTCTTATTGCTTATAACTTGAGAGAAGAAACCAACAACTGCCTCACTACAACCTCCTTTCAAGTAGTAGTAGAGAGTGATAAGGTCTCCCCTCAACCTCCTTTTCTCCAGGCTAAACAAACTCAGTTCCCCTAGCTGTCGCTTATAGGACTTGTTCTCTAGAGCCTTCACCAGCTTCATTGCCTTTCTCTGGACTCGCTCCAGCACCTCAATATCTTTCTTGAAGTGTGGGGCCTAAAACTAAACACAGGATTTGAGTTGCGGCCTCACCAATGCCCAGTACAGGGGGACAATCACTTCCCTAGTCCTGCTGGCCACACTGTTCCTGATGCAGGTCAGGATGCCATTGGCCTTCTTGGCCACCTGGGCACACTGCGGGCTCATATTCAGCCGGCTGTTGACCAACATCCTCAGGTCCTTTTCTGCTGGGCAGCTTTTCCAACCACTCATCCCCAAGCCTGTAGCATTGCACAGGATTGTTGTGACCCAAGTGCAGGACCTGGGACTTGGTCTTTTTGAATCTCACAGTTGGCCTCAGCCCATTGATCCAGGCTGCCCAGATCCTGCTGCAGGGCCTTC
>NW_010267354.1:29926-48893 GCF_000690775.1 Eurypyga helias
GAAGATCAACACTCCTGCCCCTTGGTGTCATCTGCAAACTTACTAAGGAAGCATTCGATTCCCTCATCCAGATCTTTCATAAAGATATTAAACAGAACTGGCCCCAGTACTAGGCCTTGGAGAACACCACTAGTGACTGGCTGCCAACTGGATTTAACTCCATTCACCATAACTCTTCGGGTCCAGGTACCTAGCCATTTTTTTTTACTCAGGGAAGAGTACACTCAACCAAGCCATGAACATCCAGTTTCTCTAGGACAATGCTGTAGGAAAGCATGAAAGGCTTTTCTAAAGTGTAGGTAGACAACATCCACAGCCTTTCCCTCATTCACTGAGGAAGAGCTCCACATATGACTTCTGCCAGTGGGACTTTGAGCCATTCACCACAACCCTTTGAGCCTGGTAGTTTAGATCAGTTTCTACTCAGATCAGAGTTCTCTGTCCAGCAGAGAACTGGACAGCTTGTCTATGGGGATGCTGTGGGAGACTGTCAAAAGCCTTGCCAAAATCAAGGCAGATGACATCCAGGGCTCTACCCTCACCCAATTAGCAAGTTGTTTCCACTAAGAAGGCAACCAGGTTGGTCAAGTATGATTTTATCTTGGTTAAATCTGTATCATCTTCTCCCAGTCACCTTCTTCTCATTCATGTCTCTGGGAGGTCCTTTCCCAAGTACTTCTTTCTTAATTTTCCTAGGAACTGAAATAAAGGTGACTGCAGTTTCACTGATTTTGTTTTTTCCCCCTCAGGTTTGTAGATCGGCAAAATATTTGCCCTTTTCTGATTATTTGGGCTTCTGATCACTGTGACTTCAAAAAAATTATTGGAATTATTTTGTCACCATGCCAGACAACACTCTTTGCACCGTTAGATACATCCTGTCAGGCCTCATGGATTTCTCTATGTCTGCTTTGTACAGATGATTCCTAATTCATTCCTCCTCTACCATCAGTGGTTCACCATTTCCCTTATTACTGTTCCTTGGTGTTAGAGACCCAGGACTGAAGACTGAGGTGAATGAGGCAATTATTCCAAGGGTCCCTGCTGTGATATTTGTGACTAACTTGCAAGCCCCATTTGACAGCAGACCTATATCTTCTTTGTATTTTTTCTTCCTAATAACATATCTACAGATGACTTTCATGTTATTCTTGAGACCTCTTACTAGTTTGACTTGCAGCAGAGCTTCTGCTCTCCTCGCTTCACTATTGCTCACCCATGTGATATTTTTATGTTGCCCATTTAGAGTCTCTATCCATTTTTCTCTCTCAGGTGCTTCTTTTTGGCATTGGTAGAACTCTGTTTACTCAGGCTGGTTTCTGGCTGCACCAGACTTTTCACACTGAAGAGGAGGACTGACTTTGTGTTTGGAGAAGGCTGTGTCTGAAAATCTGCTTACACTGACAAGCCTATTTGTCCTCCAAGGCAGACTCCCAATATATCCTTTTTCACTATTTCCTGAACAAGTTGAGATCTGTTCTTCTCAGAGTCTTTATTTGGTCCTTGTCTTCCTCACCCTTATGATCTTAAACTTCACAGCCGTGTGATAACCACATGGCCAAATTTGCCATTTATACTCAACTGTCTAAACAAATCTTCCTACACAGCTCTTCTAGAAGATCACCACTTCCACCTAATAAGCATTTAGTGGTTTTTTTTTTTTTGTTTGTTTGTTTTTTTAAGTTGTCCTCAGTGCATGCAAGAAATCTTATGTACTTGCTGTGCTTAAATTATCTATGTACTGTTGTGCTGCTTTCCAGCAAATATCAGAGTGGTTAGTCACTGTGAGAACCAGGGTCAGCAGGTCTGAAGACTCTTTGAGGTGTCTTAAGAAGACTTCATCTACCTCTTCCTGATCCAGCAGTCTGTAGCAGACACTTACCACAAGTCTTCACTGGATGATAGTTCCTCTTATTTGGACCCAAAGCCACTCTGCAGAGCACAGCTAACCCCTGTGCACTGACTGTTCTACAGAGAATGGAAGCCCACCTCTTCTTTTACCCTATAGTTCCAAAGTGCCTGTCCAATGAAAATGTCCCATTGCATGAGCTAACCCATCAACTTTCTTTAATACCTAAAGCTTTCTAACTGTGGGATTGCATGTGTAACTTTATTTATTCTACTCTGTTCCAGAGAGTGTAAGTATTGCTGTACAGATCTCAAATGATGTGCCATGTGCCCTTGGACTCTATATGGAGTGTGGCAGCATCCCCCATGGCTCTGCTTCTCACATGCTTTCACCCTGTACTCTCTTGCTTCCTCACTTCAGAGAGCACTCCCCATGAAATAAAGTTTTTACCCTGTCTTGTTAAGTTAACCATCCCATTAGGAAAGATGGCTTGGCAGGAATGTTTGAATTATTTTCAAAGAGCATCTTATGGTCATGGAGGCTGAAGACCTTGCTACAGCACCAGACATGCATTCAGGTGCTGATTGTATGATCTCCCTGCTCCCGCCCATATCCTTGCCTTGCACTGGCAGGATTGACAGAAAACAACCTGAGATCTTATCCCCTTTTCTTAAACCCTTGTAGCTCTGTAGTTCTGTTTGACCTGTAGATCTGTTTGATCTGTGGCCCACTTTTTGCAGTATCATTGGCATCCACATGGATGAAGAAGAACAGTAGTATCTCATCTTGAGGAGTTTTAGCACTCTGTCTGTGATATGCTGGATTTGGCTCCAGGCAAGCAGCAAGCTTCCCCTGACTACATCAGGCTGACAGGTGGGTGCTTCAGTTTCCTGCAGAAAGGAGTGCTCTGCTGCCAATACTCACAACTTCCTCTCCCTGATGGGTGTGACCTGTTGAGCAGGAGCTTCTAGTCCAGTTATCCCTCGCAGGGGATACTGTTTGTCCTTCCCATTTGGTGCTGGAACTCCCAGCCTGTTTTTCATCCTAATTTTTCCAGTGGAGATGGGAATATCTTCCCTGCTGCCATGAGGCATGAACTTCGACAGTGTCTTGTTCTGCAAGTCACGGTTTCTGTCCTCCTTGAGACATGCCTTCTATCATCCAATTTTATCAACACTGAGTCATCAACCCTTGTCCCTATAGGGTCTCTACTGAAATCCTATCATTTCCCTTCTCACCCTTTCCTCTGCAGTAGAACCTGCTGTGCTCTTCCCACACCTCCTGCACCTGTTGCTCTGTGATCCACCAGGGAACACATCCCACAGGTGAGGACCCCAACCTGCTCAGCCCAGAAAGGAGCACCAGGCCATACGTGTAGCCCTTCACCTCACTGGCTGCATCTCCCTTTAGCAATTCTGATGGCTTTGATCCATCTGATGTACAAGGGATCACCTTTTTGACAAACTGTACAGAAGTCTTCTGGGCTGCATCCAGAGACCCCTTTCTTTGTCTTGTCCCCACTTGTACCCTATTAATATCCAAGTACCATCAGCAGACAATGGTCCAAAGAAAGCAAGTATTGGGCCCCTGCATATGCCCTGCCAAGTGAGCTGCCCCACTGACAGCTGCATCCCTACCAGAGCCATTTGTTGCATTTTGTCTTGCTGCATTCTCCAAGTGCCAACTAAGCAGGTTGTAAACCTGAGCACTGGCATGTCACTGGCATGTCTTGCTCTGTGCCAGGTGTCACCTGCCCTGATACCCTTCACTGAAGGTTCCCCTTAATGAGAAAATGAACCCCTCAAAATACCTCCTGGCTCTGGGTCACATAGCTTGTGGACACCATTGCATCTAGGTGCTCTTTTCCCCCATGTCATCCCCATAGCACATAGCACACAGCACACAAGTGTCTCCAGCTTTGTGCATGATTTCTGGAGTGACAAGTTCCTTGTCGCTGTCATTCCTGCAACTCAGCCAAGGTTTACTTATTGAGGAAATGTTACAGGCCAGTCTAATGCTGCCTCAGCAGTATTCCTTCTGGCACTGGAGCTTAGTGAGGAGTTCCTTGTTGTGTCAGGGATCCTCTCTCACCCGCATCATCCATGCTGCAAATGTGAACGGCTTGTTGCTCTCTTTGAGAAGGTTGTTCTTGCAGGAGGAGTAGCTGCATGTGGACCCTTTTGTGGCCCCTTTGAGAATGTTTTCCTGTGGGATCCAACCACCATATTGTTAAGGAAGTCAAAATCTCCTATGTCCATGACCTAAGCTGTGGCTCTGCACGTGGTCCTGCTAATCTGCTTCTATCCTGGCCTCTGAACCTTGTTGGGGGGCTTCCAGCCATGGCTGGCAAAGAACTGGGTTTAGTGATGTGCTTGAGGAACCTCACAAGGCTGATGCCCAAACAGGTTGTCAGGCTAGTAGAGACCTTGCAATCAACAACTCTGCTGTGTCAGCTTTCCCCAGTAGTGCTGTAAGTGGTATTTGTTGTTGCAGGAGACCTCCTGAGGTAGAAGGGCTACAAAGAACAGGAGGTTATTACTCCACATACTGCACTGTTTGGATCCCAAAGAGAAGAAGCAGACCTGGGCCATGGTGCTTGTGGAGGCAGCTGTGATTTAGGCAGATCGAGGAAGGATAAAGGTTGCCTTGATACATCAGAAGAGTTGCTATTCATGCCTTCCTGTAGAAGAGCTTTGCTGTGGATGAAGCAGAGAAATGGGTTGGGACAGTGACAGAAGGGTCTGCTGGCTGCTAGTGTCTCCTTTTCTGATAGCTGTCTGTAAATATCTGCAGAAAAAATGCAATCCCACAACCATATGGGTATCCATCCACCCCCCGTTTAATTTTCCTGTACAGCAGAGTGACGAGCACCTGCCCCCTAGGTACTGCTGCTTAGCAGAGAAAATAGTGGATTTGAGGGAAGGGATGATGATTATGTGATGGAAATAATCTGAAAGAAAAGGATTACTTTGCTTAACCTCTCTCAAACACTTGCTTAGCTTTTCTCGGACAAAACATCGCTGTCTGTTTTGTAAACCTTCTGAGTCTGACCTGCAGCCACGATAGATGTCCATTGCTCCAGGCCAAAAGCATGACTATGGTTGATCTACCTTCTTGCCTGCTTGATTCGCTGTGGGTGACGCGCTACCCCTATGACCATCTCTCCAGAGATTCTAACTTGCAGCTCAGAGAGTGACAATTTTTTTCCCAGTTAATGATCATTTTAGATTAGCATGAAAGATTTTGTCTTTTGAAATATGTCATGCACGCAGTAGGGACAAAATGACAGGTGTGATATAGAAAACATGGTATATTTGGAATATTTTCCTCTTTTTTTGAGATAATATTATAAGCAAGTCAATAATTCTCTATCAAAATTATTCTACTTCCTGTACAACTGTTTTAGACTGCATTACAAAACTCTATCATCTATTTGCTATGGAAATATTAAGGTTGCAACAGTAAGTAATCAGAGGTTAAGGACTTCCACAATTAAGATTGTCAAGGCAGGTTTAACTCATTAATTTTCCATATTCTTTGTAATAATTTTAGTTTACTTGTCACTTCATTACGTTATTAATACTATTATAATATAAGATGCTGACTCCTTACAAAAGCATTTCTTTTCTCTAAATGTTTCAAATCCCTTTAATAAATGCTACAGAAAAGTCTTATAACACTTTCGGCAATTACAATAAGGAAGATAAAAATCTATGAAACTCTAAAATAATATTTTAATTATGCATTTAATTAAGAGTTCAGTGCTCCTAGAACTGTAAAGCAATCCAGTTTCTAAGAAAAATATGAATCATATTTAAGTTCAGTTAAAACATTGAGGCACCTTAGATAAGCCCAATATAAAGAAATAGACATCTTGAAATTGAAAAGAGAGAGGTATTTTTCCTGTCTTTTCCACCTTTTGGAAGAGTGCTCAACAACTTAAACATGGAAGTTGGCAAGAAAAGGAAGGGTTTCATATTTTTAAAAGGAGTGTACATATGGGTCATCTGTTAACTTTCATACCTTATATGTACTAATACAGGTGTTCGTCTATTTCATTTAGAGCTTTAACTTCCTAAATAAATGTCTATTTTCCTAGTAGTGTCAATGAGTTGTTCCGAAAGAAATTCAGAATTGATAGCTTAGGAATATACTTACAAGTGATCACTGAGGTGGCCTAAACCAAAGATTGTATCTAGTTCATTGTGTGAGTACATTAATTATGTACATTTTGGTGTATTTAAAAAGGAAATGCTGCTTTTATTCTGCACTTCGAACTTGCTAAGAACCATGAGAGCTAATTTTATTCTTGAAAATGGTGCTTTAAACATAAGTGAGAGAGGTATAAAAGAGCTGTCCCATGGATTCTTTACTTTTGTTCTCTATATCGATTTTTTCTTAGTAAGATATTACATTGATGCAGCTCCTAAGTGAACTAAAAAATAACACTTTTCTTAAAAAAAAAAAGCCAACATGTTTCTTCAGAAAATACCTGCTTCATGCCAGGAATCCATCATAAAAGCATACCACCTAGAAGGATGTTTCTTTCACAAACTTGCAGCCAACAGTTTAATCCAAATGCAAACTTCCTAAACAAATTAATAAAGAGTTTGCCTTGGGCTCATGAACTCATAGTTGTGGAATTAGTTTGAAACTTTTAATTTGTAAAGCTTAGTTTTACTCTAGATGCCATTCAGATCTCCCAAGAAGACTGTTAAATGATTGGAGATAAGTAAAAGGATGCTACAAAGCAGGGGTTTTACCTTTGAATGCAGAATAAATAAACAGTGTCACAAATGAAAGCTTGAGAGTTCCTAATCTCTATGGTAAATTAAAGTGTAGTAATGACATAGAAGAAAAAATTTCTCGATATAGAGTATCACAACTTTACAGGCAGATTGCAAAGTGTTGTCCTGAGAAAACTAAAAAAACCCAATATTATAATACTGCACAATACATCGCATTTTTCAGTACATTCTGTTGCAGGCTACAGACTGGTTTGTGTAGGTTCTGTTGGTTCTAATTTCAGAGTATTAAGTATTTGGCACAACATATTACTTGTATTTATTGTGTCCTGGAATCAAATGCTTCAGCTAACCTAAATGTGTGACTTTAAACTCCCTGTTTCTGAAACTGAAAGTCATGAAATCATCTTATGCACCAGTCTACAAATGATACATCAAAGTAGTGCTTCTCACTTCTGTCTAGCTATCTTGACTTCCTCAAGGAGTGAGGAGATGGAAAAGATAAAAGACCAACATTTGTGGAATAAGAGGCATACCATATTCTTGATGACCATTAGTTTTCTATTTTCTCAGATTCGCGTGTGCATGTAACACTCCACGCATACCCTGAGCACACAAACGAATGCCACATGGTCACTTTCTAGTCTGTGTCAACAAAAACTGAGAGCAGCATGAGTTTTGCTTCACTGGCTTTCCAGCAGCACAACTTTGTTTATTCTAGCCTTGAAGCAAAGAATATTTGTGTAGCAAAAAGTCTGTACTCTCACTTGTCTCCTGGATGGCAACAGCAGAGATTTCCAATCACACCTTTGTCTGTATAGGTAATTTCTTGTTCTGTACATGTATATTTATGTATTTGGTTAGGTGCTATTAGTATTTTAGACACTAAATGCCTATTTTGATTATCCTAAAAGGCAAAATTTGGAGATTCATTTACCTGCTTCACATAAAATTTTGATTCTGATTGTGATTCTGATTTCAGTGATATTTAAAAAACAAACATGTACATGTTTCTGTATTTTGTGAAGAAGACCATGTTTTACATCTTTTTTTTTAAGAATCTGAATGGAGCAATAATTTTGGAAAGAGCTAGTCAGCAGGTCGAGGGAGGTGATTCTGCCCGTGTACTCTGCTCTGGTGAGACCCCATCTGGAGTGCTGCGTCCAGCTGTGGAGCCCCCAATATCAGAAGGACATTGACCACTTGGAGCGAGTCCAGAGGAGGGCCACGAAGATGCTCAGAGGGCTGGAGCACCTCTCCTGTGATGAAAGGCTGCAAGAGTCGGGCTTGTTCAGCCTGGAGAAAAGAAGGCTCCGAGGAGACCTCATTGCAGCTTTCCAGTATCTGAAGGGGGCCTACAAGGGTGCTGGGAGAGGACTTTTTACAAGAGCCTGTAGTAATAGGACATGGGGTAACGGGGACAAATTGAAATCAGGGAGGTTTAGATTAGATATCAGGAAGAAATTCTTCACAGAGAGGGTGGTGAGGCACTGGCACAGGTTGCCCAGAGAAGCTGTGGATGCCCCATCCCTGGAAGTGTTCAAGGCCAGGCTGGATGTGGCTCTGAGCAACCTGGTCTAGTGGAAGGTGTCCCTGCCCATGGCAGGGGGGTTGGAACTAGATGATCTTTAAGGTCCCTTGATTCTATGTAGGCCGTCACTTTGAATACTTGTCTACACAGCCTCTTAATCCTAATTGCAATATTCTTGCTATGTCTGTCTTTTTTCATGTTGGAACAGCTTGCCAATCATAAAATATATCTGTGCAGGTGACAAATTATCCACAGAAAGCAAACTGATACCACTGAATGTGTCTCACTTGTGACCTAAATCTAGACATAACTCTCCTCCAGCTTGAAAAGCTCGTGCATTAACCTACTGTGTCATCTAACCACCCTCTACCTCCGGCAAGCTAATGAATGATTCAGTGATTTTCATGGCTTCAGTTCAACACTCTATTTCTGCAGCTGGAGACACAGTTTTAAAATATGGCAAATGGAACATATTCACAAAAGCTATTGCTCATTAATGCAATTCGTTTGCTGTGTTGTCTCCACAACAGTTTTTTCCATAATTTATTTATTTTCAGTTTCCTATTGTTCTGATACTGCAGCAACAATAACATGCTCTACAGAAACTAAGAGGTGACTTCATTTTATTTCAGCATAATCCTGACCTCTGTGGAGGAAACATATATGGACTCTTCATGTCCTAACGACCTATGGATAAATAATTTCTGTTAACAAAATATGGACAGAAAGAAATAATTCAGATATTAAATTTAACCTGTTCATGTAACTCTGATTTAATCTTTTCAGTCGATGGTACTATGGAAATAGTTGGATCAATTTATCAGCTCTGCTACACAGAAGACAATTTAGGAGTTCTATCCATCCAACCAGACATAGCACTATAAACAGAACTTTTCTATTTACTGCAAATAAAATACATGATATGGAAAAAAATCCCATCTGGTGCTGAAGAGGAAGGGCATTTCAAATGTACTCTATTGGAAATAATCAGTGCTTTCCTAAAGTCTGAGTGCATTTCCAGTTGATAAAGACCATGGATCTGGGATTCCACCCAGCCGTGTCATCCTGTCCTTGTTCAGTGCGGTCTCAAGGAATGTGAAAAAAAAAGAAGTAATTATACTGAATGTTGTTTAAAAGTAGCAGGCACTGCACCTGAGGCCATGAAGTTTCCTTCTTTCATTTATTTCAAACTCAATTATGCAGATACAAGGAAAGTACTTAAGGCCATTACCTGTTTTACTCTCATTGATTTTCAAAGCAGTTAGGGGTTCAAAATTTATTAGAAGCTTTTCGAACTCTCGTTTGTAATCTTCTGTGATTATATAGCCCAGAAAATTAGGGCACATTTCATTACAATTCAAAATAGATGTACAGCACATCCATTGAAGATTTATTCTTTCAAAAGCAAAGGAATAAACAACTCAAAATTTCACATTACTTCCCAAAATAATGTGATGTTTCCCATAGGAAGAAAATTCTACTGTTCAATACTAAGTTACATAAAATGCATCTATTTGTCACTGACCACATGACCAGGTCTGTGTTTGATCCATAATAGATTTAAGACTGTTACCCCACTGGAAAAAAATCCAGTTTTGTGTACAGAGACCAAAACCTACACAGGTTTATAAAACCACCTCCAAATGTTTGTTTATCCAGATTCTCAATGTCATAAAAGCCCACCATGTCAGTCTGAGCTTTAAAGTGTTAACCAGCTTGTGTAAAGTTAATGATCTTGCTTTCAAAATGCAGCCTTCAGTGGGTATTGTCCAGCTTAAATGTCAAAAATAGATCAACTGTTTTAACAACTGTGATGATACTTGGGAAACTCTTTTCATAAACGTCCAAAACTACCGTGTATCTCATTCAGTATCAAATGAGGCAGAATACCTCTGTCCCAGCTGATCCCACAATACTACTCAATTCTGGGAGACATCAGAGGTCTGACATCCACCACCCATGTTACAAGTGCATTTTACTCTGGTCTTTTTTGCTAGGAGTACTCTTCAATTCAGACAAGACATGAGGAACTGTACCCTACATTATTTATAGAGTCTAGAAATTAAAGGAATACAAATATTTAATTTATTTCTATTATTTTCCTGGTCAATTGACCTTAGAAATGGTGTCCTTTTCTTCCCACAAAATAAGTGTATTTATATACTGTTGTAATACATCGGTGTTTTCCTACAATTCTCCAATGAATAAATTGTTACAAATGCTGTTGTCAGGCCATTCACATTTTCTCAGTATGCAGCAGGTTTTACATACACAGAATGTTTAATTAATTTTCTGATTAATGGGCTTTTTTTATTATGCTACTGCCATTTGGCAGCTGTTTTGACAAAACTGCCTTCCTCATTACAGAATTTCTACTTGTGAAAGGAAGTCAACCATAGCAAATGGGCTTATTGAATTATCCAGCTCACCAATTATATAGTATAAAATTATTCATCCTGATATAATTTGATCAGGAAAAATCATTTATCTTTAGTAACTGTGTTAAATTAGATATTATTCTGCTGGATAGGTGCAATTTTGTGAGTGTCTGTGCTTAGAGAACTTTTTTTAATTTACTTGAACACTAGGTTATTGCCTATTTTCTGATTTCATTTTGTTATCAAAAAGGTTAGTTTCTGACTAATCGCTCCACTGAGCCTAATTCATTCAAAGCTTGAAAAGCAACACTTAGCCATTTTAGAGCAAAATGCCAGATTGATACATATCATTGGCAGTACAGTTTTGACAGATCTGTTGTAAATGTATTTGAAACTCTTTATAAATCAATTAATTCGAAATCAGTCTTACAACTTAAATATTATTTAATTGTGTTATTTGCATGCATTTTTGAACTATTGCAACAATGTTGTAATCAACATTGGCATTGCAGTTTTAAGTCCTATTTCATTTAATCTAAAAAAAATGAAATTAACCTCATTTTCGGTATGTTTACATCTTGTCATTACCCTACAAAATCTCATTTATTAGAAGACAATGATTGATGCGTTTGAGAAGAAATGTAATGTATCAAAAAAATAAGTGTAATGGTGTGGACTACAGTGAACAGTTGGTTGAAAATAAACACTTCAATAATTATTGCTTAGCTTGAAAAATATTGTAAACAAACTTATGCTCCCGAACCACTTTTTGGTGTAAAACAACCCTGAAATTCTTCTTGCTGAACACTGCAGCTACTGCATATTACCATGCATATTACTATCTGCATATACTGCATACTCATCTGACAGTAAGTCATCTCATGGTGTTCTCCAAATATTTCACTAGGCTCTACAAATTTCTTAAAGCATAAGTGAGTCCATCTCCTCTCTACAGCTGGATAAGCTATGGCATAATGACTGTACCTCTATGCATGGGCATAGGACTGATACCTCTTCCTTCAATCTAATTACAGTTCTACAGCACTTTCTTGACCTCTGTGAGTTTACAGTCCACAATGTTTTTTCAACGTCATGTTGATTTTTCTCTCCTCTCATCTAAGCCCAGTCTGTGCCTTGCCACCACAAGCTTTATCATACTATGTATAAGGGTTTAAGACCCTTGAGGGTTTTAAGAATCTCCTGCTTGTCAGTGTCATGGTTCTACAGTGACTGTTGTACCCAGTTTCAGTCCAGTGGGTCACTTCCTTTTTAAAGCTGCCTGGGTTACAGATCTGCTGCAAAGTAGGTCAGAATATCCACCATTGATTTCACTGTGAATAATTCAGGTCTGCAAGGTTATGCACCATCGGTCTTTCTCCCATTGCTATTCACAATGTTTTTTATTTTTTCCCTTCTTAAATGCAGATACATAATACACTCAGTTTTACCATAAACAGCCTTGGGTCACATATCCTTTTTCAGTGTCCCTCTGAAGAGCTGATATTTATTAAAACTAACAAGAGTACTGATATATCCATGGCCTCAAACACCTTAGTAAGCAGTTCATACAGGTTGTAATGATCAGTGCTGGCCATCTGTGGTCTCAGAACTTGGAAGCAGTCTTCCAGGACAAGCAGTCACAACTACAGCTCCCTTTCTGGGGATATCAGCAATAATGTTGCTCTCAACAGCTGTTTCGCTGTGGTTCATTCAGCCTTGTATCCCACATTTTCTTGCTGAATGCTGATCTGCTGTACTTTCAGGAAGGTTAAAGGCCCACAGTTGCTGAAGACCGACTCAACAGCAGGCTGCAGAATGAAGAGCTGCTCATGTCAGTATCTATACAAGTAGAGTGCAGGGTCCATCCACTGAGGTAGCAATAGGAGGTCAGGGCAAGGACATCTGAAGGATTTGGTAGGTCCCAAGAACAGTGTTGCTCTAGTACAGGAAATGGCAAAACTTTTAGATCACTGTTGTTAAGTTTTGCTTTGCAAAATATGCCATGTATTTTAGCAAGATATATATATATTTGACTAATTAAAAAAGATACCTTCTTGACAACTTCCTAGAGAAGTGGCAAACCACATCTGAAAACTTTGTTTCTTGAAGTTTATCAAACTCTTAGCCATCAGAGACAAATAATCTAGTGTTATTTATATCACAGAGATACATACCTCATTTTAATATGTTTCAGCTTAAAAAAAAGTATAGTTGAATGCTGCAGTTCACTACCATCATATTAAAGAAAGTCTGTAAAACAATTTCAGTGATTAGAAATGTAGAATCCAGGTTCTCAGTCTTTCGCCTTAAACTGGGCATAGAAAAGGATTCTTTTCTTTATAGAAAACAGTGTTTTAAACAACTACATTCAGGAACAAAATTTTCTTTTTCTAGGTCACTGTAGTAAAAGCAGGCAATTTTTCTCCAGCAATCTGTTATTTCCATTGCATTCCTGTCTGAAATGTATCATACGCTTTGCTGTTTCTTAAACTACCAGTCAGTGGTAAGATAATAAGTAAGTATGAGTTGACTTAGGACAGTAGTTTTACTAGGAGGTGCTTCAAATATGTTTAGATGACTACTTAATTCTTTCCCATGTTTCTTGCATAAATGTCATCATGATCAGATTATGAAGTTTTTGCTTTGCCTTGAATGCAGTTACTTTCAATTTCTTTCTCATCTTGTATTTCCACCTTCAAAGGTTCCATGTTGTTAACAACTTTATACAAGTCTGTATCTTTGTCTCTCATAGGCTTGCTTGTTTCCTTGGAACAGAAGATTTCTTTCTGGAGAAAAAAAACAGTATTTTTGTTTCTTGTGATTTAGCCACTTTGCTTTTAAGGATATGAGGGAAAAGACCTAAAGACAGAGTACCATATTTAATTAGACAACTTATATATTTGGAAAAAATAAATAAAACTCCTCTCTCATGTAAAACCAAAATATTTTCTTTTTCTTTGGAAGTAGGTTAATAAACTACTTGGAAATCTTATCACATAGCTATAAATGAGACCCTTCGACAACATTTTAGTTTTCTTGATGTACACATTAACCATCTGAGTAACACAAATTTCCTGGGTAATTTCCACTGCACTGTGATTCTAGGACCATATCTTCTCCGTGAAGAACAAGATCTTGAATAAAAACTCACAACCACAAAAATTCCTAGCAGAACTTTTTTGTTTTGTAATTGTTTATTAATTCCAAATCAATATTACAATCTTATTTTTGTCAACTTTTGTAGTTTCTACTCTACTGAATTTTGGCAGAAATTTCATTTTCACAAACGTAGCTGGCTGTATCCTTCACTCAATAAACAAGTTGTACAGTTGTTGTTGTTGATAAACGTGTTAGTGAAAATAACAGTCACACAATGCAGCCCATGGAGCCTTTCTGTGGTGCTTGTGTAAGAAATCACTATTACAGATTTAATGAAGAAATATCGTTAAGTATTCTGTTTTTTTCACTTTAATGACTGAACATAGTTTACATAGGTAAACTTAAAATATTTTCCTTAAAGAGAAAGGTTCTAGGGTTGGTTTTTTTTTTTTTTTTGGCTGGATATAATTCATTATTACTAGAATGCCATAAAACATGGATCAACTGAAGGGCAAAAAAAGTACTCTTGAACGGTATTTTACTGTGATCATGATTTTTATATAATTTTCTGAAGTAATCTTTTATCTAAAGGTGTTTTTTGGGGTTTTTTTGGTTGTTTGGTTTTGTTTTTTTTTCCATGACTTGTTGCTGCTTGAATCAGATGATTGTGAGCTCAGTGACTGAGTCTGAGAAAGAACATGGGTGCTTTCAGCAGCCCCCATAACTGACACATGCTTTTGGAAATTTCGTATGTTTTATGCAGGTTACTTGCTCTTTTTGCCTTGCAGAGGCTTTATTTTGATCTCAATTAGGAAAATCTGTTGTTCTAGACCCTTGAGAAATTCGTGAGGCCTGGCCACATTGAAGAGTGTGTGCTCCAAACCGGTGAACAACCCCAGCAAGCAAAGGTATGGAGAGCTCTGGTCTTACACTGTTGGGTTACTCTCTCCCTCACTTTTCCAGTTCAGAGAACTTCAAATCAGTTTTCCAAGTGCTTGGGCACTGATTTTTCTCTTTCTTTCTTCACCTTTCACGCTGCCTCCCTTTCCCCCACACCCTTAGTGAGCAAACTCCCCTCTCTCTTACTGTATCAAGAGGGCTTCAGCCCATTAGCTAGACCATTTTGGATTTCTACCTCATTTTTATTTGAGGTATATTAATTTTCATAAGAAAATGAGACTATGAAAAATGCTGCAACAGCTTTTATTAATGTGCATAAAGAGATTTCAAGAGTTTTTCTCAGGCATATTGGCTCATGTGGCTCATTTTCCTCATGTGGTTTCATGAGGAAACTTTTTCCATGTGAAGATCTGTGAGCCTTTCCCTCCATCTTTCACCCTCAGCAAACACAGTCCTCAAAACATTTCTTTAGAGGTGTTTCTCATGTATGCCTGGTGTCTGTGACTGTGGCTTTAGGAAAACACTAAGTATTACAAACTTGAAGCATAAACCTTGGTGGTCTTTGTTCAGTACTACCTTCACACTAAGAAGGGAATAGTGAGCCGGATAAGAAAACTTGATATAGATATTCTTCTTCTGAGAAGATATACCTGGCAGACATACAGAGGTGAGCGGAAGCCTTTGTGGGATCACAACTTTGCAGTATCAAAACTTAAAGTTCTGTTAATCAGAAGAAAAATGGTAGCTACAAAAATTGTCTCCCTTTTTATATACCTTAGGCTTTACGTCTGTGAATTCACCCCATTATAACTTCCACAATTCCAGCTGAGATAGTTCAGATGAACACTGTCAGATAAGAAAGAAGCAGCAGGGCTGTTGTCACCATATAGGACTGTTTGAAGGGACCCTCTGTGAGCCTGGCTGCCACTGATGCCTGGTACAACATACAGCTATAAGTAGTGCACTTGTTTTCAATCTTCTAGAGCAACAGTTTCAGGCCAAGCTGACAATAATCACATTGTGTCCACCCCCACAACGAGTTTAAGTGTTGATTGAAACAATATCTCATTTCTATTTACCAGGTTAAAGGAAGTTTCTCTCCAGAATGTGCGCTCAACTATTTGCAGCAAAAAATAAATTTATTTTAAAAATAAATCAAAAAAGACTCTCAGGACTGCCAACACAGGTTGGTGTAATATGATTCTAAAATACTTGGTTATTGAAAACTTCTTCTGAGCTCTTTATCTGAAAAATACTGAAAACTCTGAAAAATAATTCACCTTCTTTACACAGTTTGCACAGACCTACTTAACATAGTGAAATTTAACTACCTCTCTCCCTTTTTTTGGCTTGCCAAAGATTTTAAAAAGTATTTCTGTGGGAAGTTAGAATTCAATATATTTTACAAAAATCAGTTAAAATTTCAAATTCAGTACATTACAGACATCAGATATTACAGTACATATATTAAGCTGTCTATCCCTGTTGAATACCAACAAGAGGGAAAGTACTTGAACATTGTGTATTTCTTCCAGAAGTGCTGTATAGAGCTTCAATGATTTTGCCCAATTAGGCCATAATTGTACTAAGTAGATTTTTTTTTCTTTTTAAAAAAATATTCCTTAATGTAGGCATGACATTGAAAGGTAGATGGGGAAAGTGGTAATAATATAGATTTATTCTTTGATCAATATAAGCATAAATGTCTTTTCTTCTAAAAAGCATAGCATTTCCTATGCTTTTTATTAACTTGTAGGATAACACTTCACATGTGTTTCTCTTGTATTTAAATCTAATATATATGTAAAGGTTCGTATGGTTAAAGAACAGTTTACCAACACACACCTTTACGTAAAGACTTACTGTTAGAAAGCTAAATCACATCAGGAAAATAAGAAGCTAATAGGATTAAAATGTTCACAAGAAAAAACCAAAACCAAAACAGAAACCAACAAATCAACATTTCTGTGTTTGAAGTTTGAACAGCCCACTTATGTTATTGAATAGCAAAGAATTTACCAGCTATATCTTCCAAAATTTTTAGAGAAAGAAAAAAAGAAAAGAAAGAAAATTATCCTCTCCCACAGGTTTGCTCAGCTGATTAAAGCAATTTTAACTATACTTCGCTACATCATCATGCAAATTGACTGGTACTAGTTAATTTTACTAAAATGTTGAGTTACTAACACACTTCTGTGTACTGTTGATAAAAGGTGAGCTTAGTCAACTAAGTAGTGTGTGATCACATTACTTTTGGGAATGTCAGTTTTTCATTCAGTTTTTAAATTTTGCTATTTTAATTTTCCCAGTTAATGCCAGAAGAAAATGGGCAGTTCTCTGAGCTTCAAAACCTCAGCTGCAGCTCCTCTGAATTTATTTCTTTATATCTATGCTGCCTTAGCATGGCTTTGAGAGAAACGACTTGTCAAGAGAAGCTCAAGACTGTATGTCAAAGGGGTGAACTTTATCTGGATATTTCGTAGTACCAGATTTTTGTAAGGAGCTATGCATACAGTCCCTTAAAAATACAGTTTCCCAGAGATTTAAGCAGAATTCTGGAATTAGAGTGGACATTAAATAACCTTCACATATTTAACAGGATTATATATTTATAAAGATATATAGATAGAGATATATATCCCTTGTCATATGATTTCATGCTCAGGAATAAAAGCTGGGGGAAAGAGAGAGGATGTTTGGAATTATGGTGTTTGTCTTCCCAAGTATCTGTTACACATGGCAAAGCCCCATTTTTCTGGAAATGGCTGAACATCAGCCTGCCGATGGGAAGGAGGGAAGTAACTTCTTTTCTTTGCTTGTGTTTTGCAGCTTTGCTTTATTTCTTAATCTGTCTTTATCTTGATCTATGTGTTTTCTTGGTTTTGCCTTTCTGTTACCTTCCCCATCCTGCTAAGCTGGAGTAAGAAAGAAGTTGTGGGGGGCTGAGCTGTGGGCAGAGGTCAAGCCAGGGCAAATGAAAATCCTTCCTTTGTGTATTTTAGGAGTAAAAGGGTGTCCTTGGCTAGATCATCATCATCTCAGGTAGAAAAACAGAAGGACAAGACGAATTGAAATGGATTGTATGGGCTTCAAAAAGCAGTGAGATTGAGATGTTCCCTGATAGAATAACTATCCAACTGTGAACACATAGGATTTTTAAAAATATTATTTCCTAACCCCTCAATTAGGCAAGTAGGGAACTGTGTATTAAAGGCAAGACAAGAGCTTCTCTTCTTTCTTCAGAGATAGTGATAGATGGGTCTGCTTCCACTATGTCCTTAAATTCTGTACATCAGAGGGCTTTGACTGTACAAAACTAGCTTCTTATTAGAACAGGAATTGAAACAAGGAGCTAATAAAAAGAATGGGAGATGAGAAGGAATCTTAACACAGTAGCTCAAAAGCAAATCTCCCCTTTCCCTGCTAGATCTTTGCATGATGAGTTTCAGAAATTCCTGCAGAATATCTGTGGGCCTACTGTGATTCTCACTGCTCCTTCTAGCCCTTGTACCCTGTGCGATGTGCTCCCCACACTTTGTGGAACATAATCTTTTCTCTCCTCACAGAAGTCTTCACTTTATCTGCAGGGCAGCAAGCAGGTCAAGAAAAATAGGCCCTTGTTAACAAGCCACATCCTTTTAAGTGACTTGACTTATGTTCACATATATTAGCTGTGAATATGTGACCTAAACACTTTTTATGAACTTTTGCAGAGAATAATGGCAGTATTCAGGAGTAAAAGAAAGCACACCTTTCCAAGTTTTCCTAGACAAAGAAAACATGGGATAATTTCCACAAAACCTTATTTTACAGTTAGAGATTATAGGAAAAAGACATTTGTGAGGGAGCACTCATTTGTTTCTTTTTTTTTGTAGACAAGGGTCAGAAAAAAAGCTTTTTTTTTCCCCCCCCGTAAAGCAAATCAAAACCAATGCTGTTTATGCTAGACTCAGGTCCAGCACAATTTTTTTCTGAGTCATAGACAATAGTGAAGAAAGACAGAGACTGTTAAGTAGGAGCAAATTAAACTAAGGTTTCCATGGCATAAACTACTCTGGTCAGTTTTCCTTCACATTACACCATACTATTATGAAAGACTGGTAGATACTGAGGATTAGTGCTATTAGAAAAAAGCAAGATATCCTAAGAGTAAGAAGTCACCCTGTGAAACTTACTGCAAATGGAGGTCATCCTGCCAGATACTGTAATTACATTTTAAGACACATTTGTTGTTATGTATGTAACGATATAGCAGGTCTCATGCTTTAAGAATTGAGAAGGATTTTTTTCCCCATGTATTGCACTATAATACTGATGTACCTGCATGCTTTCATTTCTGGGATGCAGTAGAGAAAATATTTTGCTTAGAGAAAATGTAATGATGGACTCCACTTCAGGCTGGTTATTTGCTGAACATGTTGTCTGATCAAGTACAGCAAATGATATGTTGCAAACATAGGACAGC
>NW_010267354.1:48910-69427 GCF_000690775.1 Eurypyga helias
TCTTTCATTTTTGTTCATACGTATTTGCTCCAGGAAATTCTGCTTTAGGAGATCTTGGAAGTAAAATTAGAGGTTAAACCTGTGCCCATGTTTCGTGTATAAATATGTTGAAAATTAAATGGAAACATTTAAAAGCAAGATGAAAACAGAACTTAAAATATTCAGGGTAATCAGAATGACATAGATAACTTTAAGGCTCTTCTAGTAGTTTTATCATAAGATATTGATTTTATTACAAGAAAATTTTAAAGCATTTACAAGTGGTTAGTTTTTATTCTGAGGATTGTTGGGTTGTTTTTAGAGGGCTGAAGGGGTTTATCACTTTGAAAAAGATACTGTCCTCTTAAAAAAGAATAATATTGGAGAATGTTTGACTCCCAAATTAAGCTAAAGAACCCTAAAAATGTTTCAGTTTTTAATGTATAGCTTTGTTTATAATCAAAGCTACTGTTATGAAACTGTATAACCTCTCAGGACTTAACCCATAACAAGCAAAAATACAAAAGCATCATTTGATCTTGATCAGGCTGTAGGAAGTGGGACCTTCATTTCATATATATGCTGGCTGGAAGAAATGAAGAAGATGGTACTTTGTTTTTCATAGGTTAGTTTCTTTCTAGATAATTATCAGGTCTCAGATTAAAAACTTGTCTTGGTCTTGTCCATCTTTCTCTAATTTTTGGGAAACCCTTCTCAGGGTTTCAGAGTCTGAGATAGCTGAGAGGTTGAAGTGAAGTATTAAACTTTACTCAATGTGTTAATAACCATATATTTTTGTTGTCTTTATACATTGCCACTCTATTGTCTTACTTGTAATTATTTCTGGTTGGAGGTGTTTAGAAATGGCTGAATTCCCCTCTCTAACTCAGTAAATCAGAAAGTTTCCTTTAAATTATACTTCAGAGTGAAATTTCATATGAATTTGAGCATGGGTTGAGGTTTAGTTAGTTTTATTAACTAAAAAGATTTTTTCTTTTTTCCATCTTGAGGCAGTTTTGTTTTTCTTATATGCTTCGTGACAATTCATAGTTTCTTAATAACCTTCTTTGACTTATTCATTAAGCCCTTACTGAGCAAACATTTTGGCACCTAAAAATTTCTAGGAGGAATTCAATATACTATGAGGACTTTCTTTACTCTGTCAGCATCACTGTCTCTTAGTGTTGTAAGAAAGGTTCATACTGGTTATGGTTAACAAAATCACAATTAGCATTGATATGAACAGTGTATTAAAGTACATTTGTACCTTGTTGGGTAACTAGAGCCTAATTTTCATGTTAGAAATATTACATTCTCTGTTTTGAGTTATGACTTTCTCAGAGATAGGAATGTAGCCAAAATACAACATCCCTACTAGAAATGTGGAGGACAATACCACTATGTTTTAAAAGGAATAGTCTCACTTTGCACCAGAATCAGAGAATTTCTGCCATTACCACTGCTTATCTGAGAGAGAGGTAACCTCCATACTTGAGACATCGGTTTTGTTTAAACAGTTTAACAGTCCTTTAGGTCACATTGGCTTTAAGACTTTTTTGTGAAATCTTTCTGCTCACTTTCTATGAAATTCTAAAGTAAAAACACCTAGACAAGCAAAATAACATCTCCAAACCCCAATTTGTTCTGATCTCACTGACTTTTGCATACTCAAACTCAGGTGAACATTGTGTAGACAAGGAAGAAAAATAATTAACATTTTGAAATCAAAATTTTAATTTCCTCACTTGCTGCTTTTTTTTTTTTTTTCCAAAATGATCAGCTTCCTTAACTATCTACAGATTTGTCTCATTCATTAGACATATAATCCTGTTCCCATAAAATCAGGAAAAAGCAAGCCACAAAATATTAGTGCTTAACATCAGATACTGCTTGGTTATTTCTGGAATCCTGAAGACGTATTGGATGGATGTTTTACTTAAATGTATATACATTTCTTCTCCAAATTGCTGGAAAACAATGCCCTTGATAAAGTTTTCTAGAATGTTGACAGCTTTTCTACCATTTTATGGAAAATATATTTGCTTTTCTAACACGTGTATTACAGGGAGCTATGTGAAGTTTTATAGAGCAATGGGAATAGGGGTTCCCACACCAGACTAAGAAGGTA
This sequence comes from Eurypyga helias, assembly GCF_000690775.1. NCBI lineage: Eukaryota > Metazoa > Chordata > Aves > Eurypygiformes > Eurypygidae > Eurypyga > Eurypyga helias. The sequence continues at coordinate 51,018 of NW_010267354.1, forward strand.
GGCAACATGGAAACAACCATTTTAATAAACAAGGGAGAAAATATGTTTAGGTCATGTCCTGTTGGAGTACTAGTGTTCTCAGAGGCACATTAATCTGTGTACTTCAAATACAGGGATTATGGGTTTAGGTATTTTAATTACAACTTTTTTGCTATAGATATTGGGGAGGGGGTGGTATATTTGTTTTCTGCACCAGTAATGTCTAGTGCATTCCCAACACCTGCATTGCTATAGTGCTGTTTTATATGTATTATGTTAAGTACCACACACTGAGTACTCAGCATAAGAAAAGCATAAACTGAAAAGAGTGGAATTTGTTAGTTGGACTTGGAAAAAATTAATATTTTTCTATATACCACTGTTAAATGGTATGTTCATTTGTTTATTAATTACAGTAAGCTATCTTGCAAGACTAAATGTCTTATTTTTGCTAAAATCAATGAGATACAATGTATCCAATTGAATGGATTCATGACTTGAAATAAATGGTAAAAATGTCGTGTAAGATTTGCTTATTTGTCAACCAGTTATTAAATGTATTTACAATTGCGCAGTAAATTCTATAAAATATACTAAAACCGAGTGATGGTATTTCCTCTTTTATAGGAGACTTTGCCTTTAGTGACATTGGATTGATAAGCTACAAGAAAACTGCAGGTGTCTTAAAAACAGTCACACTCTTATTCCAGACACATGTAACACTACTGTTCAGAGTTATCATTCACCTTGATTACACTGGCATTAAATGGTTCATCTGTTCTAAATCTTCAGTAAAAACATATAGCTCTCTTAAAGAATGCAACCAAAAGGGAAAGAAATCAATATTGGAAATCCACAATGTTCCTTTTTAATATTAAGGTCATGTGTATCTCATTCTGAAGTGGGGGTGGAGGGGGGAAAGAAAAAGGATCATTCATCCTTTCAGATTTTACATTTTGGATTGTAAAATAAAAGCAACCTTGTCCAAACTTCAAATTCTCTCTCATAGCTTTGAGCAAACTGTAAATGCTGTCAAATACAGAAAAGAGCAATATTCCTCTCTTCCCATAGGAAGTAGTACAAATGACTTGCTGACTAGAGGCCATTTTTATATCTAAAATTAAATACATGTCAAGTAGTAAATCAGATCTATAACATGATTGCAAGTTTCTTTTGCACATCTATGCCGCTGCATGCAGACATATTTGTGCATTATGTATGTGCATTTACACTACTGAAATATGCATAAGCGATGAGTGAAAAATTTACATTTTGATATCCAAATCCAAGCCTCTTTTTTTTTTTCTTTTTTCTTGATGGATGCCTACTACTCTCAAGACTCTGTGGGCTCTTTCAAAATGCATCCACTGGAGAACCAGATTCCCATTTGGCACTACAAGAAGCATTTGGTACAATGACTTATGATGATCACATGCAATTTAGCCACAAAGTCACTGCACAGGGCAAAGCTATCAATCATCTGTGGTACAGCAAAGCACAACAGTTCTCTCAGAGCACAGCTGGTGCCTCAGTAGGGCACTTGGCTTGGAATGTGTTTCCTTCTAGGGATGTGGATTGGTAATTGGTAGAAACATAAAATCAGAGCATAAGATAAAGCAATTTAAATTAATTCAGAATATTTATTTATTTTCTTAATGATTAAAGGATTCTGTGTATTTGTAGTTGTGTGCATCATTTACGTTATAATTTACCTAGAAAAAGGGTCATATGATCAGCTCTTTTTACAATACTACATTGCTTGCTGTCATTAAGGAACAAAAATATAAAGTGGTTAGTAGGATTTTTTCTTTCTGGAAAGGTTATCTTAAACCTCCTTTCCTCACAGATATTTCTGCTTCGTCTAATATACTTAAGCCTGGCTTATTAAATACTTATTGTTCAATTCACTGATTCGTATATTAGTAAAATATTTATTTAAAATAAGTGTGATATTGAAAATGTTATGGAAAATCTTAGAGTGCCTGGTTTGAATACATTCATATCTTGTCAGCAGTTGGCCTTTGTAGGGGAAGTATTTTTTTTTTTAAAAAAAGGGCTTAATTTAAATAAACAAAGTACAAAGGTTTCTGGACTGATCTCAACAGGACACTTAAGGAGTTTATTTTTGCTTTTGGTAAATAAAGATATGCAAAGCAATAAATGAAAACAATACTCTGGCCACCAACTCCACAAATCAATATGTGCTGAAGGTAAAACCTCAGGAAATAGGAAATCAAATGTTACCTTTTGCAGATTAATGTGGACACTTACTAATGTACCTACTCATTTGGAAGCGAGCTGATACTTTATCTTATTAAGACAGTAGATAAAAGTAAAGTACGTATAGAACTCTGCTGTAATTGATTGTTATTAAAACATTCTTGTTACTGAAGTGCACAAAGTTCTGCAGTTTCCACTAAATTTCATGGAAATTGATGAAATATGTCAGCTTTCTAGAAGTTTAGATTCAATGAGATCATGCTATTCAGATATGGTAAATGGATAAACTTGCTTGAGCATTGTTTATTTTCTATTTAAACACAGAACTGCATAACTGTTCTTTCATGTGAGCTGAAGTTTTCACTTGAAGAGACTTGTTCATTCTTCATACAAGCAGGCTGCTTAGATCAGTTGTGAAGCTGAGCAAGGCTGCAAATAGAGGCTAAGTGAATGATCTCTGTTACTGAACATCCAGCATAAGGACTTTAGGTAAAACATGGCTTTTCCCAGGTTTTCTGCTATGCAGGTAGTCAGCTGGAGCTTAAGTTATTAATTTGCTACAACCTCAATTCTTGCTGTCACTGGAAAGACTACTAAAACTGAAGTTAGCATTTTGAAAAAGTTTCCTAAAATATGAAATTTCCGCAAAGGTAATCTTTAATAATGTTATTGTAGTTCTGAAAAAAATCCTTGATGAAGAGAGGTGAAGGAATGTTTGATGTCCTGACAGGTGACATTTTTTCTCATGTAGAATAATATTTAAAAAAAAGTCCCAATAACATTACTGAATTATAAATTTAAGACCATGTGGTAAATTCTAAGGCTCCTTCAGACTTCAAGAGAAGCAGATTTTTATTTAGTAATACAACAGTTTCTGTTTGGCTTAGGAAGGTTTTGTAATAGTATTTTACCCTATGTTTAGCCTTTTTTCCTAAGAAATCCAGACAAAAATTGAGAGGCATGCATTTTGTCACACCCACTCCCCCCATTTTACTGAATGGAAATAAAAGCATTTGGAAAAGAATTGTATTTGACAGCTCAGTTACCTGTCTCTTTATCTAGAGGATGAAATGCTATTGTGGTTTGTTTTGGTTGGTTGGTTGTTTTTTGTTGGTTTTCATGTCAGCATGTGACAAATACTTCTGCTACCTCAGGATTTAAATGTATTCCTCGATGCCCTGATGCAGTTCTGGTTATTACTGGGCTACAGCTTTCCACTTCTCCTAAGCAAAGCACTCTGAAGGCACAACTTGTTCTTGAATACACTAGGCATCTTGGGGAGAATCACTAAGGTCTGTTTGTAAGTCAGCAGACTTTCATCCTATTGCCTTGCACTTGTAACTCAAGGCTGGGTAAGGTAAAATGTTTATGAAAGATGGACATTAATAATAACCTGAAAAGGAATCAAGTTATTAATCTACTTCCACTGAGTTTAAATCACATGTATCTTTTCTGTTATCTACCTGATGTCCTGACCCCCATCTATTAGAGGAAAATCTTTTGCAATGGAGCAACTAGCTTTAATTGATAATTTCTTTTTGAAGTCCCCCCTTTTTGAAGTATTATTTTTGGGGTTTTTGTTATGTTTTGGTTTGGTTTTGGTTGGTTGGTTGTTTTTTTTTTTTTTGGTTTTTTTTTTTTTTAATCTAGGAGTTATCAGAAATGGCTAGAATAACTAAAATAGAATAATTTCCCTTTGAAATGTCTCTTTGCTAAACCACACGCTGTCTTTTTGACCAGATAGTTAACACTTTTCATAAAGAATAACACCTCTCCTTTGGTATGTTTTAGTGCAAAAAAGTCCTCAGTACTGAATGCTTGCTCTTCATCACCCTGTTTAACGATGGCGTTCTTGATTAAAAAAAAAAAAATCATATGGGTGAGTAAATGCTCACAGTTCATTAATGCCTCCTTACTGTTGTGGTTCTAAATGACCACATAGAGAGGGGGCTTGGGATAACACTTTTCTTCTTCTTGACATATTGGCCATAACAACATTCAAAGATCTGCTTGCAACTACAAAAGAATAAAGTTTCACTTGAAAAAAAGAGTCACTTCTGTTTCCCACTCATTTCTTGACTACTAGAGCGCTTTGGCAGATGAGAGCTCTTGTAAATGCCATTTTCAAACTGTACAGAATATGGGATTACCATTTGAGAAAATAAATGAGACAAACACATTTTCTGTGTATTGTCCAGGAGAATCTGAGGATGAGAGAACTTGGCAGAGGCTTTATCTGCAAAAGCAAACCTGAAAGCGAGGAAAGAAATGATCTTGGAGACTTCCAATATGGAGGTGGGGTAGCCTAAAATTCCTGAGTGTGTGATTGCCTGTTGGGGGCCCCTATTATTAAAGGGTAAAGTCAGTGCTCTAAACAGTCTTGTGTGTTGCACAACAGCACTCAGCCATGTTTAATATTTGTTGAATGAATGGGCTGAATTTGCTAAAATAGAGAAGCTGTTCTACCTTCTGGCATTTTGAGAAAGTGTTTATTTCTCTATATACAGTGTGACACATCTTAACACTTACAAAAGAAAAAAAGTCCTAGAAACTCCGTGAGGGATGAATCCTGCACAAGCAGGTTGTATGTTCATCTGCTATTACACCTGAGCCCGTGGTTAAGAAACAATGAGGCTAAGCAGCAGGTTTGCCTAGATAAATGGAAATGTCTTCAGTACCTGTGTGCTTGCACTAAGCGGCTTCTTATATGATCAATTACATATGCTGACCTTAAACATGTAGATGAGATATTTATCCTTCAAGAGCATTTGAACACTTATGCTGTCAAAGACATTAATTAGACCTTTAGAAAATTTTGCCTAATGTAACATTTTTGGCTGGATCTGTGAAGAAAAATAAAAGGTGAACTGATCTTGCTTCTATATAGTTTGAATTCATTTTATTAGCTTTCCAACAAATTAGTTTGAGGTTTTCTTCTCCTTTTTTTTAAATTTTTATTTGAATGTACACAGATGAAGTGCATTCTGCTTTCTCAGTACTCCACTGAAAGAAAGATTAATATTCTGTGGTTTGAATTAAAACTTTTAAAATGAAACTTGAGAATGATAGAAGTAATTGAATTTCTGTTGTGGAGATATATAACATAAGCCATTAACTGCCAACATTTTTAGAAATTAATATTAGAACCTGAAGGCCAAGTTCTCCATGATACCTTTGTGCCAAACATGCTCAGATCCGAACACAGACATTACTTCTGATAGAATTTTCTCCACTGCTGACTCTGTTTTGTTCTGAACTGAAGGTAAAGTCCTCTTCTCCCTCATGCTGTTAATTTCATCTGATGTGAAGTCAGCAAAAGGTATGAAGGAATTATTCCAGCATTTCAGAATAAGAGGTAGATAGAATATGGAAAGGAAAAATCATTAGAAAGTCAGTATGAGATGCAGGGACAAAGAAACTGTCTGAGGGGCAGAAATAACGCACTAGAACAGGAAGACCAAGGACAGTCATTCCTTGGATTTTTAGTCCTTGGTCTCCCACTCATTGTCATAAAGATTTTAAATAACAGCAATCTACAGCTGAGATAGTACATGAGCTCAGAACTATACTTAAACAGCGATTCAGAATAATGTCAGGTAGAGACTATTGCACTAATTAGCCTCCTTCCCAGAATCCAGAAAAGAAACACTGATACTTTCTCATTTTCAGCAAGAAACTTACTCCCAAATTGCATATGCAGTTCTCCCAGTATTTATTTCTGCTTTTGGAAAGGGAAACAAAAAACCATGCGTTCATTCCTAGGAAGGAATGGAGAGAGATGAATGATCTTCTAGAATACAACACACAGCACAAGAATTTATTGTTTTACAGAGAGCTCTAGTGGGTAGAGTTTATGGTGTGACAACCAGTCTGTGCACTGCAATTAAGAAAATGTTCTGACAGAGGGAGAAAGTAAAATGAAAGAAATGATAACAAGATTTAAAGATTTTGTCATGTTAGCCTTCCTGCACGTAGAAAGTAGTGTTCCTTTCCTATTTCTTTCATGTCTTTTTGCTTGAGTTGTATGACCTGATATGCTGGGTTTAACAGGAGGTCATAGGACACTTGGTTGAAAGACAGATTTGGTGCACAAAACAATTTACCATATTCCATATAATAGTAGGATAATTTTATTGTCAGCAAGCCCTCTGAAATTATCTTTCCTTAATTACATAACTAAAATATATTCTCTTTAAATTAGTCTATAATGAGATGGAACAGAGAGCATATTCTTTCTGAAAATGTGTAGCTTTTACTTATGATCACCAGCTTTTGATATATTGCTAGGATTTCAACAAACTAGATTCACTAAGAAAAGCAAATGAAGAAAAAATTGGAATTGTTATGGTAATAGCCTCAGATTATTTCATTCATGTTGGTTATGATCTTCTCAACCTCTCTATGCATGTGTGGACTCTCATACAATCACATGAGAACTCACTTTTGTTAAACTTGGATGTCTCAAAAAAACAGAAAGGGAAGGATTGAAGTTGCTTGTCTTTATAGAAGCAATGTTCTGTGACCAAAATACAGGTGTTCTATTTCAGTGTTTTTTTCTGTTCCTTCCCAAGTGAGGTATCTATTAAAAAAAGAAGACAGGTGTTGTTTTATTCTTTTATTTATCTTATAAATATTAACTCTGCATCCCTCAGAACTATATATAGCCCATGAGAAAATTTATTAAGAAAAACATGGTGGCAATTAAACATTCAGAAAAAAATGAAGGATACATTTAATTTCCTACAGAAAATGTCTGTGCTTATCTATGCAATAATTTAACAAGTTTTTAATTTTGGTTTATTTTGCAGCTAGGGGAAAAAATCAGTGTGTGTCCCACATTGACTGGAGCATATTACAAAGAGAAAGCTTGTCAGATAATGAAAAAGATCTCTTTTTCAAAGTATTTACTGCAAATTCAAGAACTCCTAAAACATGAAATGAGATAAATATGTGCTTTGACCTGGCTTCTAAAACAGAAGTGAGGAAGATGGACTAAAAACCCTTCCAAATGGATTTTGTTAAGAAAATGTTCCACAGAGTGTAGGTGGTCTTACAGAGATGGGCTGAAGAGCTGGAGAATATTATATCACAAAGCTCTGGTAAGGCACAGATTCTGAAAGCTCTATCTGTGTATCCAATAACTTGACTCTTCAAGCCAGGTTAAAACTTCAGCATTAGAGCAGCTTGAAAGTAATCTATACTTTTATGCCTGGTCTCCAGCAGAATTGTGATGCCACAGACTTCAATAATCTTGCAAAATACTTTTGTTCCATTCCTCCCATGTCTAGATTGTAGTGGCGCAGTTTTGGGTAGCATAGCATGAGCACATTCTATTCTGTGTGTTTGTGCTTAAAACACACTGGTTTCCATAAGCTTTTATAAGACCTGCCACTATTTTTGACACAGTATCTCTGATCAAGCCCTCTGATGGTGCAGCTCTTCACCGGTCCCATTTGAAGTTGTCAGTGCTTCAGATAGACAGCGAAGGTGGTTCAGTCGTGTGAGTCCTCAGCACAGACCCACAGAGCGCCTGCCTACCCCTTGGCAACACCCCTGATGGCTCAGCGCCACGGCTCTGTCACCTATCAGCCCACCACCCACCGAGTTTAGAAACTCTGTCTTTTTTTAGCATAGGTAGGGAAAAGTGTATCTGAAAACACCATGTCGCCAAGTTTAACTGAAGGTCGGCACACTCCTTTTCTAGGTCACTAATAGATGGGGTCTTGGAAACGCTTTGTGCTGGCTCTCAAAGACAGGATGTCTGCAGGGAGACTGAGAGGAGATTCATCTAGTGGTTTGCAGAGAAGGCTCTGCGGGAAAGAGGTAATTCTTACATCTATTTTCTAACACAGAAGCCAAGGAAGTAAATTGTCTAAGTTTACTATGTGCTGAGTTAAGCAAAAGTTCAGAGCATAATGATAAATGTTCTCTTGCAAAGTTTTCTTGAGAGTGAAGGATGCAGGTTTAAATGGAGAACTTCTTCATACTTTTATGGCATATGTTGTTCATACTGGTTCAGTTTTGTGCAAATGAGGTAGCAATAATGCCAACAATCAGTACTGTAAGAGCACAAGACTAAGACAACAATAATTTCTTGGTCTGCCATAGAATTCATTAAGCTGGGACAATTTAATGCTGTATTTTTAATAATATGTATTTTTGGTGAAGTTCATTAACGGTAAACTTAAAATCTTCATTTAGATACTCTTCAGACTGGTGGAATACAAAACAACAAAAAGTCCTACTTTCTTATTCTTTGTAGCTATGTTAATGCATTTGTGTACAGCAGTGATATTTGCTCAGAACACTAACATACTTTTTCCTTCATGTGGCATGTAATTGTGTCATGTCACACTCTTCACATTTTCTGCTGTTATTGTGCTCTTCCGTGGTTTGAGAATGGTCAGGAAATAGGGGTACATGGAAGACTTAACAAGTAGATAGTGTAGCAGGAGGAGAAGAAGTAGTGAAGATACTAAAGAGAGAAAATAACTTTTCGCCACTCATGTCTTGAATCTTAAAATTTCAATTCTCTTAGTGTCTATTCCTTTAAAGCTTCACCTGGGAGACTTGTAATGGTGAATTTCTTTCAACTGAAGTTTAATTTATTTTTGAAATGAACTTTGTAAAGCAAGGATAAATTAAGCACCTATTAATTGTTTTTCTCCCTGACTCAATTAAATGTCATAAAGACATTTAATTTCACTAAACTCGGCATTTAAGCTCATAAATTTAAAGACCAGATTCTGCTCCTGTTTATGCAGATTCAGTGAGAATGTAAGTCCATTTAGATGTTTGTACTGCATCCACTGCTGGATAGCCCAGATTCATGGAAGAAAACTTGAGTTTTTCTGATGATAGGGAAAAATTAGAAACCCTGTTTATGCAGCTGCACAATGAAAACTGCTGTTATGACCAGTTGGTTGTCTAAAGGAAGCCCTTTATGGTGATCCATTCAGCCTTACAAACCTTAGAGGTTTGTATTATCTGACATGAACCCCTTCCTGAAGGTTTTGAAGTAATTTACTTTCATAACAATGATAGAAAGAGTTTCAAACATTTAACCAATATCTCTGACTTTAAACATCTACCAAGGGTGCAGGTGGGACAGCTTCAAAGGCTGCCTGTCCAGTATAAATTCAGATTCACAACTTCTGCCTAGCAAAACTACAGGGAATTGTGTGGTGGAGCAGTTCTCAGTTCTTCCTTGAAAAACTGCGGCTTTGAATATATACTTAAATGTTTGTTAGACCAGAGGCATAGAGAGAGAGACTATATTCTCATGGAGCAGAAAAATATTTTTGATTGATGTTTAGGAAGGGAGTGACCAGTGTCCCCATATATATTTTTTTAGTGACTGTTTAAAAATCTTCATTTCCTCCACTCTTTCAGATCAGCTGGAAAAGTCCTGTCATATGTTCATATTTCATAAAACACAAAACAAAGCAACACATGCTCCTCTCCCCCCTCCTCGGCACCCACCCCAGTTCTACAAATACTAGTAATGACTACCTCTGCAGTAGTTGGCAGTACCACCAGTTATGCCAATCACTGAATGTAAATCCAGACAAGGAATGTGGGTATCTGCTCAAACTTCCCTCTAAAATCTGAAGCATCCATTAAGTATATATTCTAAATGACAATTTTGGATATTCCTTTAAATTGGTATGTCAGAAAGACTTCCGTAGCTATTGCTATATGTGTTATAGGCAAAGGGAAGCAACTCCAAATTGACATACTCAAGGGCATATTCAGCTAGTTCTCATTACAACCTGGTTTCTTTTGTGATTAAAATATATAAAGATTCCCATGAGAAAATAAAAAAAAGTGTTTTGATTTATGCTTTTGGTATTCTAAATGAGCAATGCCTTGCCAAAAATATTTAGTCACTTTGATGTTGAGATGCTTCAGATTTTTTGCCATTCTTTAGCTTGCTATTTTCCATGATCTTCCTTACATCTCTCATTTTTTTTCCTTTCTTCCCTTCATTATTCCAGGGTATGAGTGGAAAGGGAAGTAATAGCTGACTGATCTCTGATCAGAAGACCTCATTCTGAGAAATCTAGGTATTTCATAGTTTTAGAGAACAGCTGATTTGCGATTTCTTCCATCCAGACAGGTATCTTGCATGGTATGTTTTAGTTTTTAAGGGTATAAGGCATTTTGGGCCTCTAGAAAACTCTACAATAAACCTTTCATTTTGGAAAAATCTAGAAACTGCCATCAGCACTCACTTTATGGTCCAGTACTTCAATCTGTATTCTGTCTGTGCTCATGCATCATTCGCAGTGACTCCAGTGGGAATGTCATTGCAGAATGAGAGCTGAAGGAGAAAGCACTATGAGCTCAGTCTAATATTCACTGAACTTGGTCAGAAGCTATATACTGACCTCGGACTGCATCACTCTAAGCAAATCCAACTGTCCTCTACTGCAGTGTTTGTATTTCATAAAAAAAAAGGCCTTGACTAAGCAAATAAATAAAACACTGGTAATACCCACTCTGGTCCTGTAAATACATAATAGGCTTTATTTAAAAATTAATTTTTTATGATCGACCCAGTACTGTTTGACCAGTATATTTATGTAGTCTAATTGCACTTACTGTAATTTGAAAAACACAATTGTTATTACTCAGTGTCTCTCCTCTGGCTGGAGTCCTGGTCCACGTTTTCTCTAATCAAAGCACCTGAAAGCCCACTGTGGTTCTGTGCCATTCTCACTTCAATTCCCCGGCTTAAAAATCCATTGCCACTGCAAGAGTATTTACCAGTTTTCAAATATTTAAATTATTAGAACTGGTAGGGACGATAATTTTCTTTTCCTTCCTTTTGATATGTGTTAGATAATGAACAGTGATGGTTGTATACTGGTGTAAGGCTTTAGAACATTCGCTGTGTATTTACAACTGACTTCGCACACATGAAAATGTACTTGCAGCATGTGCACAGAGTGAGTCTGCAAAGCCAAGGAGTTTTCTCATCATTGTCGGAAAAAGGACCATGCCGGCAGGAAAGCCCGTGCCTGTTCTTTTTGCCTTCTGTTCATTTTTGCTGCAGAAGCCTTCTCTCTCAAGTAGCGTTAGGGGGATTAACATCTATACTGGCATTAAAAGTACGGGTGTTCAGTTATATGGCACAACTGCATATGCTGTATTGCATAATATAGGAGATCTTCAAATGAGCATAGATGCACGGCAGGAGAGGGCAACGTTCCCACTAGCAGCAAATCACTGGAGTGCAGCACAACTGTCTCACACTGACAAAGTCATCAGCAAGAGAGGGCGTTTACCCACCAGCAGCAGGTGGCACAGACTGTTCTGGATAAGGAGAAATGATACACCTCTACTTCCAGAGAACAGGAGTGTAAAACGAAGACATTATCTGCTGTTTTAATTTCCATGATGTAACTGTTTTGTAAGCTAGTTATTATAGCTTACACCTTTTGACTCCTTTTGAAAGCCACAAGTGCTGTTGCCACAGTGCTGTATATTGTTATCTTTAAGCTGTTCATGAAGAATGAGTTCTTACACAAACAAGGCAAAAATAAGCTCCTTTATTTCATACCCTTTTGTATAATGTATAACTGCATATACTTAAAGCACCTTTATGATGATATCTTTGTCTAAATATTCACAGGTCGCATACTATACTACCTCCTAAATGTATTTCATATTCTAGAAGCTTTCAGTTTACAACCTGTAGAATAGACAACTCATAAGCATGTAATAAAATGTAGTCTGTGTGGGCAGAATAAAAATGTTTGTTAGGTGAATGTATAACCATACACAGAGCACCATATACCAGGAACACAGCGCCAAGGTGTGTTTAGATTGTAACTTGCCACTTACAATGTCAATTTATACTACAGCTCAATTTATACAGAACTACCAAGTAATGGAACATGAATGTATACCACAAGTGAACTTTCAAAATCTGAAATAAACTCCACTGAAGTGGGCACCTGTAACATTAAGTGTCTTTTAATCGTGGAATTTAAGTGATCGTGAGATACCATGTGCTCAGGGTAGTTTTGTTCTTGCATTATTTTTGCTGTCATACAATAGTTTTTATACAAATTTCTCAGAAAAAATAATAAAACATTAGTTCATTTCCCTTACATTTTTCATTATTATTTACTCTTACAGAAGAATACGAGGGAATAAGACAAAATATATATATGACTTGCTCAAAGTTGCAATGAAATTATCTTACAAGACAGAGATGAAAACAGCTTTTTTGTTACAAGTTAGACAATTATCGATACTAACCTATTTTAGTTTCTTGCAGCATTTAGTGGATGAAGTACATAATGAAAGCAATAATATTTTATTACACCTCTTGGAAATGTCTTTGTAACATTTAGCAGTCTTCAGAATGAAAAAAAATTATTGCCTTACCTGGGAGTTCCAGCTTTTATTACTTAGTGTTCCTGACTTGCTTCAAAATAACATAGATAGTAATTTCATATTTTGGAAAGTTCTAGGTGTTTTAAATGTATGGAGACCAATCACCTACTCATCAAGAGCCCTTTTGACCAGTTTTGGGCCATTCTTACTATCTCTTCATTTGTCTTGTTCAGCTTGGAACTTGTCAGTTCAAGAAAAGTAAAAGGACTAAAATTTTCAGAGTGGGAACTAAATGATCCATAAAGGAATAAAGGTTGTGCTGTGGTTTTGTTTGCTTGTTTGTTTGTTTGTTAAGACTTGAAACCGACTTTGGCCACATATAATGTGTTCTTTTTTTTTTCCTCTTCCTTCCCCCCACCCAATCAGCTGATCTAATGAGATATTATTACCATCTTCAAACTTCTATTGCTTAATTAACCAGGATGGTTTTTCCACCTTGTGAAGAAAATAAACAATGATTACTCAAAAACTAATTGTAACCGTAGATGGGAGTCCTTAGAGACTCAAGGACTTATCATGACTCCAGACATCTGCATCACTTTGGTGTCTCTCTTTTGCAAGAACACAAATTACAACTTCTTCTAGACTACACTTCACTTCTGTCAAAAAAAAGGATCAAAACAGTGTCCTTACATTCAGAGTTGCCACATCTTTTTGCCGTGGGGGAAGGGTAAATAGGTGTTTTTCTGTAATTAGAGCACTGAATCATCTACTCACTGTCACACTGTAATATTTTATTGTTTTTTTGTCACCGACAATATTACTAGAATAGATCATAACCTGGAAAATGTGTTTCAGGTAGATGGCACATATGATTTTCTATCTTCCAGCTAATGATTGTTTTTTCTGTGCAGCATGTAGATGATTGCTAACTTAAAGCTTGTGAAACTAGACTGAACTACCCCTTGCTAATGTTGTTTTTGATCAAGCTGGCATTAACACAAACAAATATTCTTGGACTACCCATTTCTGAATGATTTGCTCTGTCAGGTGATAGCAACAAGATCTGTGGGAGACCAATGTTTAAAATTTTAGTTCAAATATTATTTTATACTTTTGAATAGATAAAATTATTTTTATAAGTCTGTACAACATAAATAACCTGATTAGAATTGATTATTTTGTCTCTGATGTTTCTTCTAGTCTCAAAGTACCTCTAGGTCTCAATGGTCAGACACACTTTAAAACTGAATTAAGACTAACAGGTTTGCCTTTCTCCTTTGGATATATGACTAAAATATGTGGGTTAGTCTTACCATGTTTACACAGAGATGATTTATATTCTATATTAAGATTCATGATCACCAGTCAAGACATCTATGTATGGAACCTAGCTAGTGCATGCAAGCAATACAAAAAAACGCTAACATCATCATTCTGCCTACTTTATGAAATGAAAGGGAAATTAAATGATAATGTAATGTAATGTAATGTATGTTTTAATATGTAATGTATGTTTTAAAACAGTAATGTATGTTTTAATGTATGTATGTTTTAAAACAGGTTAACTCCAGACAGGCATGCATAAAGCTGTTCATAAGGCTAAAGAAAGTAAAGTCTGAAGATGGTATGCAGAATTTTATGGAAATAGTGGGCTTCAGATCGGATGGAAAAGATTTTTTAGAACTCCATGCATTATGTCAGTAAATGTCATTTATGTCAGCAAATGAATCTTTTCACACCACTTAAAATTATTTTACACAACTGAATTAAGTCTTCTAATTGGATCTTACTTAATGCCCATAATTCTTATGATAAGTCGGTGTTAAGAAAGAGCTTTTGTCAAGCCATCCATATTCACTAGGTCTCATTACTAGAAGCAATGCTGCAAGAAATAGTGGATTTACATTAATATACACCCAGTATCTGAAGGAAAATCGGGCTCTATTATGCTGCACTATTTTGGATGACACAATAAATATCATAAAGCTTTCATTTAAATCAGATACTAAAAATGAATCTGGAAAGTAATAAGACTTCAGGTTTAGAATATTTTTTTTATTTAAACAACTGTCTTGTTTATTCAAACTGTAAAATCCATAAAGCTACATCACAAAATTTATCTGTGTCCTAGGTAGCATTATAAGAATCTTCTATGAGGACTTTAGCACACTGAGATATTCAATGTGCTAAAATGAAATAAATACACTCTTTAATGTTTAATTTGACTGAAATACAAAAAGAACATTATTGAAATTGTAATAAGTACATATTAAAGTAAATATTAAATATTGTTCAAATAATAAACATGGAAATTTAAAACAACAGCTAATGTTCTGAATGACATTGCCTTAATATTAGAAAGCATTGGTAAATTAAAATCAGAAATTACAGTTTTCTACCTTGCTGAAAAATAACTTAAGTAACCTCAGCATAGACATTTTCAACTAAACAATATCATTTAAATATAGAATTGCAAACAATATTTCAGAGCATTTTTACAAAAGCAACAGGGTTGATATTTTATTGTTGTAATTAAGTGACCTGGGTAATACTTTCTATATAAAAAAACTCCCTCTTAAAAATATTTCAATTGCCAGAGCTTGTGTTTATATGCAATATAAATTTTTATTTTTCTACCAACTGCATATACTTTTCTTCCATCCTTCTTTGCCTGTATTCTTTTTAATTTGAATTTTTATTTTTGTACTTGTTCTTTATATTGTATATTTTTCTCTTTTAAGAAATTCTGAAGTTTAAACGATTATCTTGTCTTAAATTTGGATGAAATAACTGAATGTTGAAACTCTTTGCTGAAAAAGATGTCCCCAAATATCCTATTCTGGCATTCTTCTGTCAACTGACTTTTCTGAATTATGTTACTTTTTGTTCTTACATGTTCTTGACTTCCACAGCAGGTATTGCAGTTTGTTTCTCCTTCCCTGTGAGCAAGCCATATCCTTCCTGTGATGAACTTTTTCTCTCTTCCTTTGGCTAAAGTGCAGTGATGGTGCAAGAGGAAGGAAATATCCTGAAATTATTTAATATTTAATTGCTCAGGTGTTTTTTTCTAATTTACATACAAAATATTTCAACACTGTTTTCTTTCTTACTGGAAAAGGACAATTAATATTTCATGCTCTAAGATTTAAACCTGAGAGACCCCTGTGATCATAGGTGTATGGTGAGATTCCAACATTTTTTTTGAACATTTTACTTCAACCATTGTGTGAGTGTAACCTGATTGATTTAGCTTTGTCACTTGTTAAAAATACTCTGCAGTAAAACTAAAAAGTTAATAAAGGTGACTTTTACAAACGTTGCAGTGTAGTTCCACATCCTTTGTGAAAGAGTTAATTTTCATTTTGCAACATACCTAGTGCTTTACAATGTTCAATTGCTTCTCTTAATCTTATTGCTCTTTCACGGATGTCCTATGCCATCCAAATCCCATAAAGACAATTAGAATTTTTGACATTCCATGTTTTCTGGCAGACCTGAAGTATTTATTACATTCCATCTAATTCTGTTCAGAGTACAGAGAAAATGGGATAGATCAGGAAACTACTTAGAATTGTATGTATACATGCATACAGTACTTTTGAGAGATCTGTGTTTCTATCTTATTTAAAGTGGTTTCAGCCATCTCCACGTGACCTTGTTTCTTCATTCAGCTTCTCTTCAAATGCATTTCATCTGTGTTCAATATAATTAAAAGAAAAACTGAAACAGAACATTCATGTTATTTTGAACATACTCATATGAAATGAAATTCTTGGACAAGTGAAGAAACATTGGATGATATGAATGGCATCATTCTGAAGAACATTGCTGTACAACAAGGACTGTACAAAGAAAAGACTGTGTTTTCCCTAGTTGGCTATTATGAATGAGACACTGCTGCTGGCATACTGTCAAAGCTTTGATAGCAAATGAGTGTAATGAAACCAATATTTCATTTTCTAATTCTCCCTCTGTGCTTTTTGGTAGAATTTCTGGATGGTCTGTTGAAGTCCTACAAGTCATAAATGGTTTCATTTCTTAATTTATGAGCCTTTTCATTTTTATTTTTTTTTTAATTGTAATTAAACTGAGGGGTTTAAAAATTTTAATTAGCGGTTTTGGTATCAGGGTTTTTTTTTTTAATTATTCAGAAGGAAGCCCCTAGATGCCATTCAACATCCTTCTTGTTCTGCTGACATTTATTGCCATTCATTTAATTTGTGGTCTGCATAGTGCTCC
This sequence comes from Eurypyga helias, assembly GCF_000690775.1. Classification (NCBI taxonomy): domain Eukaryota; kingdom Metazoa; phylum Chordata; class Aves; order Eurypygiformes; family Eurypygidae; genus Eurypyga; species Eurypyga helias. The sequence continues at coordinate 67,806 of NW_010267354.1, forward strand.
TGCCTGTTTTCCTGTCAAGATATGAATGGTGGAGGATCTCATGAGTCACTGCATTAGAAGAACCAGATTTCTTTTCAAATTTCCTGTCATCGTGTGTGTCAGAAGCCTCGAAATATAGTTGAGACATCCTCACATCCATAGCGTCCTTGGATAAAATGGCGCATTTCATACCATATAGATATAGCACCAAATCCTCTTCTTGCCTAAGAGACTGGGGAACATTGCCAATGAAGAAAAAAAAAAAAAAGTTAATAATGAGGTGGAAAGCAAGTTTAGAACTATGGTGACTGAAATAGTTAAACAAACAAACAAACAAACAAACCAACTAACCAAAAAACATCCAAAAAACCCCACAACCAAAAACCAGGATGCTGTATTGCCAAAAAATAATTTATTAGCTTTATTTAAGATTAACTTACATTAATAAATTCAATTTACTAATCATTTGTGAGAACAGCTCTGTGAATGAGCATTCTGTAGAATAACACTCTACAATGAATCTGAAAACAGATTTGGAAAAATGGGTTACCATGTTTATAGCAAGACAGGTTTAGTAGCTAGAGAGAGCATTGCATTCCTCAACTTTTGACAGCCAAGGAAAGGTATTCAGACACTGATTTGTTAATTGATGTGGTTTTTTGGAGCAAGATTCAATCTATCACCCCTAGGTTACTAACAAAAATTCTTCTCTGCTCTCATCTCTACCAAAGAGATGTGGGGTGTGTTTTTGTCATCTGGTAGTGTAAGAGTGGACTGAGTCAAGGAGAAAATATACGAGGCTTGTGTAAGCTATATTCAGTTAATATATAGTAAAACATCAAAACAGAAAGCATATTTGTCACACATCCCTAGGGGTGTTGTGAGATGGTTAAGAAGGTACTTTGTAAATATTAATCATTTTAATTCCACAGGTGTTTAAAAATTCATCAGAGGCAATAAACTTGTTTTTAAAGAATCAATATTTCCAACTAAAAATGCAGAAATGTAACATTTTCTTTTGAGTATTTTGAGGGACTAATAAATATAAGAAAATTGAGAATCTATCTGTGAATTTATTATGATTGTTAATGAGAGCAGGGTGGAGGAGGGAGGGGGGAGTGTAGAAAAGTACAGAAGTGTTAATCTAAAACTAAAAGGTTTTCAGCCACTGATGTTACAGGAAGTTTTGCCACTTGGTCCAGAATTTTGTTTTGTTGTATTTTGTAGAGCAATCTGGTAAAATAATTTTTTTACAAGATGAAAATTTTTTGAAGAGTTTTGTCATATTCTGATTGTGCTTGTGCTTCTGCATCCTTATCTTTCATTAGTTTTGGACCTTTATCTTTAAATGGACATATGTATTAACAGACCACGCACAAAATACATTAAAGTCTTTCATAGAGTCTTTCAGTGAATGACAGCAGTAGCAGTAGTAGTGTAATCTTCTGCAAGAAACCTACCATCACCAGTTCATCATTACCTTTCACTGAGGTTATTTTCTCTCCTGTTATATTATCTAACAACAGATATGGCAGTCAGGGCTCAGAGCTAATAATAATTTGTAACCTAGACTGTACCTGGCAAGGAATTTCCATTGTGGGCTCTCAGACAGCCAACATACGATGCTACATTTAGTAGGGAAA
>NW_010267354.1:69458-74531 GCF_000690775.1 Eurypyga helias
ACAGCAGGCAGTGTTCGTATTTCTTACCCAATTATGCCAATAAAAGCAAATGAGCTTGATTTATAGCGAAAAAGGGATCTTGTAAAACAGAAAAGTCCAAATAATATTTCCTTTTAGCTCAGTGGCCACAACTCAGACTGGTTTTATAACTTGTGTTTTCTTTCTCTGTTTAAATTTCTAACTGCTAGGAAGGATTTTCATCCTAGATCAAGGCTTGAATATAAAGCATTCTCATATAAAAAGCAATTTATGTGGGGTCATAATCTCTCCCTAAGCATTGCCTATATTTCTGGTATGAGTTCTGTCGAGATTTGCTAGAGCTCAGTATGAACCCTAAATCAAGAGTACTGGAAGAGTGATAACAAAAAGCATAGCCTCAGAGATGCACTGCTTGCTGCAGCCTTCCGTCTCGTCAGCAGGACCACTACATCTACCATCATGAATCCAATAGAGATTATAAACACTGAACATGAAAGTGCAAATAAATGCTGAAGAACTCTGTTGTTTCTGCTACCACCAGACTTTACTCGGTGTTTTGTGCCCTGAATTTTTCAATCACTAAAAAAGAAAAATTTTGTTGTCATCAACACACTCTACCAGGAATACTACGCAGGACACACTCTACCAGGAGTACTAAGCTTTCTTAGAAACCTGCTGTAGGTCTCTTTTTATGCATTAAACCTACAACTTTGGGCAAGTAATTTCCCTCTGCCTTTTCTCCTAAAGTCTGTGCTGGGGATTATGTTTCCCCCATGTTTACTACAAAACTTAATGCTGAGGTGACAAATACCACATAAGACCCTGCACAGAATAAAAAATTTGAAATCACTGTTTGTAGACCCAATTATGATTTCTAAGTCCTTTTCAGCATTTAGAACAGTCACTTAAACTTTTGAATATGGATTTGGGGCACCTTATAGCACATGACTGTCCTCCAGTACCCTTCATGTCCTCATATCATAGAGTCATAGAATTGTTTGGGGTGGAAGAGGACATATATCTCATCTAGTTTCCACCCTCCTGCCATGGGCAGGGACACCTTCCACTAGACCAGGTTGCTCAAAGCCTCATCCAGCCTGGCCTTGAACACTTCCAGGGATGGGGCATCCACAGCTTCTCTGGGCAACCTGTTCCAGTGCCTCACCACTCACTCTGTGAAGAACTTCTTCCTGATACCCAATCACTTAAGTTTTTCTTATGGCTGAAGGGGCTGAATAATGAAGGTATGAATATAATGCATACACTTCATTCCTTCCCCTCCCACCCCTCCCCCATTTAATAATCCAAAGGTAAACTGCCTAAATATTTAATCACCTATAGCTTTTACAGAGTAAATAAAGAAAAGTTTGTGGACACAAAGACACATCATCTACTTCAGGCATGTTTCTTAGAATTAATTAACTCTCAGGGACAACTGTCTCTGTTGACTATGTTATTGTGGACAGGACAGTGCATGATAGCTTAAATGAATGGTGCCCTGGATGTACAATGGAGAAATCGCATTTTGCCTTAAAACAAACTAAGGTGGAGAGGCAGCCTGCATTTGGTGTCATAATGTAGTCCCTCAAGACCTTGTGGAACATGTAATTACTGTGTTTAACCAAAATTTGTGGAGTAGGATTTTCATCACAGCAGCTGAAGAATGTCTTTTCTCAGTTGTCCCTTTCATAGAGAGCTTCATAACACTACTAAATAAAAGAAGCATCTCCTGATTCCAGAGGAGATTTATTAGGAACTATGCAACATTCTTAGTGATGGAGGTTGATAAATCATATGTGTGGTTTTGATAGTGTCCTTTGCAGAAAAAACAGCAGTACATGTTTCTCCATACTTTAACTAATACATCATTTAAAGCAAAGGTAAAATTGGAAGACTGAGAAAAATATACGACTTCGGAAAGCCATTCTCTGAAATACTTTCTTTTAAGTGTTTTTCTAAAATTTTTTTGAAAATATTTCTTCTACAATATCATTAAACAAATTGCTCTGTAGAGTAGAGAGGCTTCACCAAAGCTTAGAAATAAACTATGATTCTGTTTTGAGTATCACATTGATCTCAAAAACTTGGCTTTGAAAATCTAAGTTATATATTGATCTTGCATGGATTCTTACATTGAAAGAACATCATCAATGTTACTAGGTCATGTATGTAGAAATTAAAAAATCATAAAATTTAGTTTTTTGTGAAACTTGTATTCTGTTCACCTGCTGGAACAGATTCTCATACCTTCCCTACTATGGGTTTTGTTCACTACTCAGGTTTCAGATTCTGAAAATATATGAACTAAAGATCTGACAAAGATCTTTTGAGGTTTTTTGTAATAACATAATGCAGAATAAGCATTTTCCTCCATGAGCTGGTCAAGACTTGAACACCATGGGAAAAATAATAGGCAGTCATGAAGTTAAGCTTCAGGACATACCAAACAGATCAAACAGCTAAGCAACCTGTAGCTCTGTTTGGGACACAGCTACAAAAGGAAGGAAACCTGCTGGGGATTCAGAACACACAAGCTATCGTGTATTTAGTTCCCTGTGTGGACAAGTGCTAGTGCACAGTCAAAAAGAAGCAGCTTATCCCATATTACAGAAAGTGCAAGTTGCCGATACACTCAGCAGTGTCAGAAGCCCAGTGCAGTAAGGTGAAACACACTGGAGCTGTAAGAAGATGGCAGATGATCTGTGGGGATATATTACTCTGTGTGGATGCAAACTACTCATCCATAGGAACTGTAAGAATAAAGAAAGTTATCAAGGCAGTTCCCTACAACCTTTGAAGTGTGCCAAGTTAAAACAAAACAAAACAAAACAAATCAAAAAAGCCCCATGATTCTCAATAAATTCATTTTATGGTTTTGAACAAGAAGTGTCATGACAATCATGTGACTTCTTGAAGTCTAGTTCATTGAAAAGGCAAGGCACCAAAGTTTGCCAAAGATAAGGCTGCCAGAATTTTGTAATAGGAAAAATTTTGCATTTTTGCTCCATTCCTCTGACAATAGTGAACCATTTTAGTTGTTTCATGTTTTGTTTTTAAAGATTTCTCAGACAGACACTGAATCTGAAAGACAGTTTAATAGTTTGAATTATGTGGACTTGAAATAAATGAAAATTGATTCTTATAGTGGTAAATGTCTCTCAATTCCAGTGACAAGGAATGCTGTTTGTATTACTGAAGGAATATTAGGGGAAAAAAATCCCCTAAAAGATATAGTATACTGTCGTCGTGATTTTTTTTTTTTTTGGGTTTTTTTTTTTTTTTTTTAGTTTAGAAGTATATAACTGAGGATTATAACATGATTTTTTTTTTTTTCCCCATTCACCCACACTGAATTGCAGGACTGATGCCAGTAACATAACATATAGTAGCAGCTCTATATAGACTATCTGTAGAAGACAAAGGTATTGATGGAGATTCCTCAGAACAGTATGGTTTCCATGGAGTTTCAAGTGAAGAATAAATAATCCTAAACTATTTGCTAATGTGATTGAGAGACTTGATTGAAATCAACTCAAAATATAGAATAATGCTCCCAGAAGCAAATATCCATGATGTTTTATAAAGAATTTTAATTCATGAAGTTTCACAGACCTTTTTCACTTAAGTAACTGTGTGTACTATTAGAAAAACTGACCCAATTAGCTTCTAGATTTTTAAATGATTATTAAGGTATGTGCACTGCAAACTTTTATATGCTTTTCTATCTAGAAAATAAATGTGAGATGCTGATGTTTTTTGGCTCAATTAGAGCTAAGCAACTAATTCAGAATTTTTAATATCTTTGATAAATTGGGTTTTTTGATAAACTTAGTGCAGCTATATGAGAAAAAAGGGCTTAAGAAATTGAAGTCATGATGAGAAACATACATTTGTGGGTCCTTAATAGCTTTACAAGACAAGGACAATAGATTTAAAATAGTTGAATGGTGGAAGGACTGAAGGAAGACTAGGGCTACTACATGGCATTTTGTTTCCCATGTGCTCCTGACCCAGCTGTAGGAAAGGAGATGCAGGTAGAATTGAAGATTGCTCAAATTAAGACATTAATTAGACATCAGGCTTGAGGTTATAGGCTCAAAAAGCCTTTCTTTTACTGCCAGGAAGGGTCATCAATTCATTTGACAGATAGTGAATAATCAATGTCTGCTCCGATTATAAGTATGATGTGACAAATACTCTCAGAAAACTCCTTGGTATGATCTAAGAAAAGGAAAAGAGAAAAGAGGAATCATGAAATGGAGAAAGGCAAGGTGAAAGTGGAAAAGAGAAAAGAGGAGAGGAGAAGAGAGGAGAGGAGAGGAGAGGAGAGGATGGGTTCAGAAAAATTAATATTCTACAATATTATTATAGCCCAGTGGTGGACATTTTTTACTTTTATCACTGCTTACTCAGTATACTTAGCTTAAGTAGAAAGCGAACTCACAAGAAACCTGTAATTTATGTTGTCACTCATGAGATGAATTAATGTCTGGTTTATGAGAACTTTTGAGGAATGAGAAGCTGTTCATTAAATCTTCAAATACAATAGAAATTTTTGTAAATTCACCAATATTCAGTGGAACAAAACAGTGTAGAAATATAGGATAAGTGCTAGAGCAGAATTCAGAGCTCCAAAGAAAGAAGCTTCAAGGTGCTCTTTCTTCAAAAAGAAAACCTTTGTGTTAGAGGTGAGGCAACATAGTTAGGACAGTTTATACATTTGACTTGGAATTTTCATTGGTTCAATTTAAGAAATGACATTGTTTTTCTTTAAAGACCTGAATAATCTGTATTTGTATGAAACTTGCTTCTGAAAATAGCCTGTGATGAATTTATTTTAATCAAGAGTTTTACTGAACCTGGTGATGGTACTCTTCTGAGTAAATTCAGCTACGAGCATTTTCACAAGCAAATCTTAGTTGGAAGGTGTAGATAAGGAGTTACATGATTGAATCCTTATGCTAGAATTGCAGACAGCACTATTTGGTAACATCAAAAAGTACCCACACTAAATCTGCGCTTTCTAAGCTTTTCTGTCAGTCGTGTGTACTATACAGTACAAAGGTTTACAATAGTAAAGTAAGATGTCCCCTG
>NW_010267355.1:0-29935 GCF_000690775.1 Eurypyga helias
GAACTTAGTGGTACTGCGAAGACTGATAAGCTGTACTTTGGCTACCCTGAGCCAACAGTTTGTCATCTTTTGATGAATTGCTGTCCTTTGTGCGAACTTTGCTCATTATAATGTCATTATAATACCAAAACACACCTCCATCCCAAAGGCTACCTGCCTCCAAGGTGAGATCATCCCTTACTGGGCATGGGCTCTGAATTTTAGGTAACTTCTCCGTTTAAATCGAGGCGCAAATTTTACACCAGTCCTAACAAAGGTATGTATGACTACGGCCACTCAAGCTCCACCCTAAAGATAAAAATCAATATAAAAGTAGCCTAAGAAAAGGGGGGCGTCAGGGAAGACACCATCGTGGACAAGTCAGGAAGGACCCAACCACAGACCTCTTCACTTCTGGGATCAGTCTGAGCCTTTCTTCCCCCCCATAGGGATGCCTTTGGGTAAGATTTGAAACTTAGAAACCTCTATAGAGTTGCTTTCTTAACATTCGTGTATACACGCTTTGCCGACAGTGTATTCATCACGGGCAATCCACAAAGAACCTGTACTGTCACTTTAAATAAATTGCACTGTTTCATGTATCCATCCACACCGTTTCTCACTGGGCGCCGTGCCAGCCCATAGATGGTGGATGGACAGGAATACAGCACACTGCTGAGTGAATCCGAGATACCGGACTCATTGTGTCAAACTGGGCATTATTCAGGATTTAAACCTAGCTGACACCAGCCCCTCTAATATTTGAGGATAAGCTGGAAAGCAAGTGGGTTTATCTCCTGTCAAATTACTACTCTTAACAAGAAGAAACTTTCAAGCTTTTTGAGCATTAGGACGAACAAAAGAACTCCTCCCTCTATCTACGCATGAAGAGGTGATCAAAAACTGGAAGCCAGACAGTCTCTCAAATTCACCACAGTCCATAAACCCCCAGCCTCAAGTACTGCTTTTGTAAGGACTTATTTCTCACAGTCTGATGATCATCCCAGTGGACAGTCCCCTGCTGAGGGACTGGATAACTGATAATGAAATACACATTGGTACTTACCCAGTAGAGTGTTTCTGGGTAAAATACATACATTGATACGTGCCCTTTATATTTTTTACACAGGAAGGAGATAATCTGCAAGAAGGGCCATCTACAAGAAGGACCAGAAGGAGTATACAGTGAACTACAGACCTGTCAGCCTGACCTTGGTGCCAGGGAAGGTTATGGAGCAGATCATCTTGAGTGCCATAATGCAGCACATACAGGACAACCAGGCGATCAGGCCCAGTCAGCATGGGTTTATGAAAGGCAGGTCCTTCTAGACAAACCTGATGTCCTTCTATGACAAGGTGACCCGTTTAGTAAGGCTGTGAATGTTGTCTACCTAGACTTTAGTGAAGGCTTTGACACTGTTTCCCACAGCATCTTCATGAAGAAACTGGCGGCTCATGGCTTGGATGGGTATACACTCCACTGGGTTAAGAAGATGGCTGGGCCCACAGAGTTGTGGTGAATGGAGTTAAATCCAGTTGTGGCTGGTCACAGGTGGTGTTCCCTCAGGGCTCAGTGCTGGGGACAGTTCTCTTCATCAATGATCTGGACGAGGGGATCCAGTGCACCCTCAGTAAGTTTGCAGATGACACCAAGCTGGGTGGGAGTGCTGATCTGCCTGAGGGTAGGAAAGTTCTACAGAGGGATCTGGACAGGCTGGATTGATGGGCTGAGGCCAACTGTATGAGCTTCAACAAGGCCAAATGCTGGGTCCTGCATTTGGCTCACAACAACGCCCAGCAATGCTGCAGGCATGGGGAAGAGTGGCTAGAAGGCTGCCCAGAGGAAAAGGACCTGGAGCTGTTGGTCTACAGTTGGCTGAATATGAGCCAGCAGTGTGCCCAGGTGGCCAAGGTGGCCAACGGCGTCCTGGCCTGCATCAGGAACAGTGTGGCCAGCAAGGCTGGGGAGGTGATTGTCCCTCTGTACTTGGCACTGGTGAGGCTGCACCTCGAATCCTGTGTTCAGTTTTGGGCCCCTCACTACAAGACAGACACTGAGGTACTGGAGTGTGTCCAGAGAAGGGCAACAGAGCTGGGGAAGGGTCTGAAGCACACGTCCTGTGAGGAGCGGCTGAGAGAACTGGGGATATTTAGCCCCGAGAAGAGGCTCAAGGGAAACCTTATCACTCTCTACAACTACCTGAAAGGAGGTTGTAGAGACTGGAGTGTTGGTTTCTTCTCTCAAATTAGCACGTGATAGGACAAAAGGAAAACTTGGCCTCAAGTTGCACCAGGGGAGGTTTGGATTGGATATTAGGAAAAACTTCTTCATGGAAAAGGTTGTCAGGCATTGGAACAGGCTGCCCAGGGAAGTGGTGCAATCGCCATTCATGGAGATATTTTAGAGACAAGTTGATATAGTGCTTAGGGACATGGCTCAGGGTAGAGCTGGCAGTGCTAGGTTGACGGTTGGACTCAATGATCTTAAAGGTATTTTCCAACCACAACAATTCTATGTTTCTATGATCATAGTGATGTGCAAATAAGATTGAGTCAGTTTGTTGGCAGAAGTGTTTTAATGCTGGGTGGATCTATCTCATAAGGAAAGCCTCTCTGAACTGTCTAATACTGCATCTGAAGGAATAAACAAGTTTAAAATCTCTAGAAAAAATCAGTTATGATAATGTTCAAGTCTCTCTACTTAATAGAACTGACAACTCCCTGGTGCCTCAGAAAAGCCCTTAAAACCTGTCATAGCAACTTTCAGGGCAGTCCATGCACTAATTATACAAAAGGGCAATCATTCCTTACAGTTTAAAGCACATACAATAATCCACACCCTTTCTGACCTACATTTCATCACAGACAGAAGTGACACCTAGAACTCACCCCAGTTCTGTTCTTGAGGTGTCTAAGAGCTCCTCTGAAGTAGGTTTTAAAACTAGCTTTGAAGAAAACACACAATAAGCCAGAAAAAAGTAATCTCATTTCTATCAGTACGATACGGCAGGGCTGAAGGCTTCCTGACCCCCTATCTATTCAGATTGCCTTTTCAGATCACTGTAATAGCAAACTAGAGAAACAGGAACAGAGCAGGAAGACACATTCTATGAAACAGCCAAGTGGCTAAACTGTACAGAAAACAAACTTTCTAATTTCCCCCTCCCCCCCACATAGAGCCTTAAACCCCCAATATTCCGCATAATTTCTTGAAAATAATCACAGAATCAAATATGCACGAATTGTGTCAGGCTTCGGAAGAGCGACAAAAAGAGCGACGTGAAGGCTGTGGTTGTGGTTCAGGCGGTTTGAACTGAACTGAAGCTCAGCTGACACAGTCCTGCCCTCTGCCCTGTCCCCAGCTTACTGTGCCTCGCTGATAATGATCTTCAATTTCTCCTGCTCTCCAGGCTGTCTCTCCTACTGTTTATCTCATTTTATACGTAGTATTTTAACTCTTTAAGTGCTCTAAAATAGAAAATACAGAGAAGATGGAAGAAAACCTATAAATCCTGGATTTTCATTGTTACTTTCAGCCTTGTTACCTCACTATAGACCATTAGGTGAGCAATTTTCCTGAGGTTTGAGGATCTCGGAATCACCAACATAATCGCTTTAAATGTAAGTAATTAAGTTTAGATGTAGCAACAGAAACATACATATGCTAATTCTTATCAAAATTCAGCATTGCATGACGTTAACATAACAAGTTGACACCGGACATATTTGGGGTAGGGGGCTGTAGAAATGCAGTGTTGTTTTTAACATCCTCATCAAAATTCTGCTTGACATTGAGATATGGACTATTTTAGAGAATTTGAAGAAAAGTATTAATAGTTATATGCTTAGAAAAACAGAAAGCACATTAAGAAAGCCAGTTAGATATTTTGAAGGAGTGTATATTGTATCCATAAATGTATGGAACACTTAGCCTGTAAAACCCATCATAAGAAAAACCAATGGCAGTTCGGAGGCAGAGCTTGTAGAAAGAGATGTATTGGCTGATCTGGTTAAAATGAGCAGACATACAAGTAACAAAGGCAGGGAACAGAAGACCACTGTAAACTGTGTTAGTAAATTGAGTAAGATCTTTGTGCATTAAGGCACAAAGGCCAACACTTAGTGTAACAAAGAATGGAGATGAATTTTTAATCTTTTCCCTTTGTGCTTTCTTTTCTAGGTTACTCTCTTCTCATCATCTTTTCATTTCAATAGGCCTTTTGCTCCTCATCTACAGTATAACAGTTTAAATTTATAAATAAATTTAAATTTATAAAATGAAATGCACAGTCACATGAAATAAATTACCAGAATTCCTTAAGTAATTGCTGGTTATTAATAGTTATTTAAGCTGCATTTTCACATTTTATGTGTTTTTTTATCTGAGATGAAATGCTGTATAAAAGCATAGGGTGGGGTTGCATTTCTATTTTGTTTTACCATCCTCCGTATCTTTGCACCTTCGCGATACTGGATTGTGAATGAGAACGCAGCATGATCCAACTAAGATTTGAAATCTAATGCAGGATCTTTCTCAGGTTTCTGATACAGATTGTGCATTTGAAATTCCTGTTGGAGTAGAATTCATTCACTCTCTCCTTGATCTACTTTATCTGCCTCCTTCCAACTAACAGAAACACAGAAATGTGTTTTTTTCAATAACATAAGCAAACATGAGTATTTCTATATATGCAAATATACAAATATATTCCACATTTACGTAAGGATGCTCCTAATCCATAGAAAGCAGAGCGATTCAACAACAAGCTTTGTTTTTCACACTGTCACTAGTATGAATATAACTGCATTTTAAATGAGTGGTGTCTAACTTTTTGATCAGTCAGGCTAAACTTTTTCTTCCAACAGCAGGGAAAGGCCATGGATCACATGAATGGATGTAGTGCAACTGTGGGTAAATAAATTGGTACATTTCAGTTGCTACTTCCTGGAAACACCATCTTTGTTCCAGAGCTGCTTTTCACACACAGACACATTTTCTGACTACAGCTGTCTTGCTGTCCAGTTTGAGGAGTGCACAGGGAAAGCACTGTCTGGGAGTGGATTGCTGTCACCAAGCCAACTTGTGCAGCCTCTTACTGGCCATTATCTTTCTTATAGGCCGCATATAGCAGTGCTGCAGTCCAAACATTCTCCCTTGTCACACAACTGGACGTGCAGCCATCTTGAGGCAGAAAAACAGTGTTTGAGATGCAAGGGCTCTGCAAGTAATTCAGTCCAGAGTTCTGTTCTGAAGGACTTAGAAGAAAGTCACAGGGAGTGAGCTGCAGGATAAATGTCCTGGTAGGTCAATGACAAGCCTATCAGCCCATCCTGTGCACCTGTTTGTTATAGAAATTAATGCTTTTGTTATGAATCTCTTAGAAATAATGGAATAAATATTATTCCTTGTTAACTACAAGAAATTGTAATAATTCCCCTTTTCATAATGCAGGTAATTAGATTTTTAGACAGAAAATGCTGCTTAAAAAAAGAGTAAGAAAAATGGAAGCAAACTCTTTACTAATCTTAGATGTCTCTTACTTTACTCAAATTATTGTTCTTAAATGGCCTTTAATTTGGAACTTCTCCTGCTCTATAAAAAGACTTTGTAAATACAGACAAAGTATCCTCATGAACTGGATTCTTCCTGTTGTAGCATGTATTTGTAGCAGTGATAACAACTAAATCACAGTTCTTTTCAGTCCACTTACTTATTTTCATCTAAACAGTTTATTACAAGGGTACACCTGTACCTTCACACTACTACTGCAACACTCTAATTACTTGAGGAAAAGGAGGTTAGGACAAGAAATCAGTATTATAACAAGCTAAAGAGAATAGCAATGGCGAGGGTAAGCATCATTAAAAGTATTTTAAATGTACTTCTAAGTCAATTCTAGTATTTCTACCAATAGATGTCACTGTCACACAAATTAGTGTTAGTGTTTCATTGCACAAACTGTATCATGTAGTCTAGTCTTTAAAGCATTTTATTTCAACCACTACGTCCTTTCCACGGGTAAGCGAGCAGCTGCATGGTCCTCCGTTGCTGGCTGGGGCTAAGCCACAATACCATGTTTCTTTCCTCTTTTGCATTCTGTTCCCTTCTCCCTCTGATTTGAAAACTACTGCTAAAACATGTCTATCTTGCAGGCTGGTTACTGCTCATTCTGGGAGCATATGCATATTTCCAGCTAGATTAGGCTGGGCAATGTTGAGGAAGTGTCTCACACTGTTGTCAACTCAGGTTGCCATCTGAAGTTTCAAGTGTCTTATATCCCAGGAAGTTTCAAAACTTTTCCTGTCAGATTCTTGGCCAGTCTGGCTCCCGTGCAAGTTCAGCTGCTCCAAAACTCTGAGAAGCACCAGCATGGCTACCAGCAGTCCTGGGCTGTGAATACACACACACACACACACACACACATATGTGTATGGGTGTACACACTCACATGCATGCACACACACTGCTTGCTGACTTGAATCTTCCTGGTATCTATGCTTATCAATCCCATATCCTTGTTACTAGGCTCCTGCAACCCATTTCCAGGAAAACAGCTATTTTAAACTAAACACCCATCATGATTTTAGAAATAACACATCATGTATCTTAATCTATTTATATAATTTAAAAAAATTTTCTGTATGTATTATTGCTCTCAGGCTTAGCCGCATGTAGGCATAAGGACTCACAAACCATCTGGAAAACTGTATCCCATCCAAAACTTTGCAGTTTGTCAGATATTTTGGAACATGGTTTTAGGCATACCAGAAATAAATGGATACCAGAAATGTAATTGTATATAATAAATGCTTGTTGAAACCCAATATAGCATGGATAGAGTCCTACTTACATTCAGTTCCAGGTTCAAATGCAACACATTTCTGTTGATCTTCTCTTTCTCACTTGAGTGAGCAAATGGGTTTGCGTGCCCCAATCTGCAATCCAAAACCCAGGTATCTTCATCTCTGTTTGCCCCATCCAAAGTAGTCAGCTGTTCAGTGAAGTCATCCTTTAAAGCAGACTCTGCTGGAATGCCAAAGTGAAATGAAATAAAATGATATAAAATAATTGTATGCATCTGCAGATAATCCCAGTATATAGAAAGTTCTGTATATTTTTAAAATTCTGGTACATGCTACCAGGACATGCTTACAGAGAATTTACAGTTCTCTTATCTGTTTAAAACAAACCAAATGGCATAAATGGGATACATACTTTGTTTTCACTCAGAAAAAATGTTTTGGTACTTATATTTTCTGGGACAGATCTGGCAAGGAATGTGGGCTGCTAGTCTTTCCCCCATACACACATGCACACACACACTGTATGTAAGGTGCTTGAGTTTTCCCCTCCTCTGCCAAGGCACTCTTACCTGCCCTCCTGAATGTGCATGTTACACACACATATTTCAGAGGTGTCTGTGAAGAATAAAACTAAGCTAAGGAAGCTCAACAGACTGATTAGACAAACTTTTTCACATTGGCTAATTAGTGGGGACAGTGCCAATCCGCATTAGTCCCTTAAACCAACTGCATAAAAAGCAGTCTTTCAATCAGTAAGTGATTGCTCCAGAAACCCTAAACATAGCATCAACCTGGTTTTGTACTGGTTTAGTTACAAATTCAGCCCTGAATTCAGTGGAAGAGGTAAGAGCAAAACCTGATAGCCAAGAGCACACACCTCTATTTCTGCACTACAACCACCCAGCACTCTCCCTCGTGTTCACAGCATCACTAGTTATTAGTCACCCAGAACAGTAATGTCTTCTGCATGATAGCCTCTAATTTAGTAATGAGAAAACCAATTAATTCCACAAAGTCAGTGTGTTCTCCGAAGTGTAATGTCTGGCATGATATGGATACATACAACTCTTCTTATATTCCCTAGGATATATAACCTCTTTCATATACACAGACACATCCATCTTGAAACATTCTAGTGGAAAATTCAGATACTAGCCAAATTCCTGGTTGGTACATATAGTAGCTTAGTGTTATACCAGCAACTGCACTTAGAATTCTTTTTTCCCCTGATTTTAAAAGGCCACTTTAAAAAAAAAAGAGGCACTAGGATTGGAAACTGTAAGCCTATTTGCTCAAATATAGGCTGATTTTCAAACCTTCTGAACACTTATAGATTCAAGTAAATATAGGTGTTATACTGTATCAATAAGCATAGTAAAGTACTTGGTAAAATGGCCAACAATCCAAAGTATGAATCCGTTATGACTGTGTGAATAAACTCATCTTTCTTCTTATTCACACAAAATCTCAAAATGAGAACCTATCAAAGGACAGTATGTCTACAAAAAAGAGTATTACACATCCCTTCCACTTTCTGAAATTATGCACTGCATATAATATGAAACTATATCAAGATATTCAAACAGAAGACAGCATATTTTAGGACATACTCCAGTCCAGACGTGCCATCTTTAAGATCACGTATCTAAAGAGAGACATGCTTTCTGACTTTCTGGATCATTGCTTTTCTGTATATTTTTACACATTTGAAAAGCTTTTTTTCTTGTTGGCCATTACCTTATGGTATAAGTCATTCTGATCTTTAGAAAACTTTAAGTTCAGAAATACAGATATTGTGCTTTGTAGTATAAGCTAAATAAAATCTATCAGTTGAATTTTGACCTTATCGTTATGGCTCCATACAATTAGCCCAGTTACCTCTGGCCACTCTACATGATTATAACATGTGGAAAATATAAAGGAAGTTCCAGGTGACTGGAGAGGAAAAAGTAAAAATTATTTTTAAGGTAATTGGACCTTATCTGTATCATGCTAGCAAACATATCATGCCAGCTTTTAGCCTTTCCCCTGGTTTCTGTCACATACCAATGCTACATTTTTTTGGTGGGTATCTACTGACTTTACATTGCAAAAGAAAATTAGAATCTTGTCCTATAACCTATAAAAACCATACATGCTTCCATAAAAGACTGTAGCATTAAAACAGCATTAAAACACAGATATACATAGTACAAAACAGGAAATACTACCATTTTCAATTCAATGCTCTTTGGGAATTCCTTTTGGTTTTGTAATTACCTATGCACTGGTTGCCCACTCAGGATTACCTCCAGTAATTCACAGCTTGACTACAGTTGCATTTTGCATCAGTTTGAATTAATTATTTTTATCTATATCCCCTCTGTTTTGAGACATCTATTCTAGGTCAGCAATTGCTAAAGAGAAAATTCCTATGAGGCACTGAATTTTACCCATAATGTGGTTACTCTAACAATTTTCTTTGATTCATAAGTGATACAGAGCTGTAGCAAGAGGCCATATTCAGAATTCCTTCCTGCAGCAGCTGCTATTTCCCATAATTAACTGTGGCACAGCTACAAATGGTCAGCCCTGCCAAATGCTTTCTGGGCTGCTAGAAAAACAAGTACCTTCCTCAGCTGCAGAGATTCAGGTTTTGTCCAAATTTAATTTTATGCACCATCATGTTAATTTATGGTATTGTTGCTGTTGGCAGACTGCTCTGAAGTCTGTTACCAAACCTCTATTCTCCACCCTCTGTTCTAATTATTACTTAATGTTCTGTTGTCTGTGAGTTTGCCCTGCTAGCTGATGACCCAGTTCCTTCCTGAACCAGTTCTCACCTGTACGCACCGTTAACATACAATCACTTCTACGCTAAGGGACCCATCTGCCTCAGCAGACAGTGGAATATGAAAGAAGAATTTCAAACATCCCCCTAACTACTGTATTTTAGGCAAATTCTTAAATACTTGGCCGTATTTTTCCCTTAAGTTCACCATTCTGTCAGCTCTGACAGATGGATTTTGCTGTTACTTACACTTACCCAGGAAACTTTTTTTTTTAATTGGCAACCCTGTAATCCACCAAGAGGAAATTTAGATTGTTTCTGTAATTTCAGAGACTGGTTCAATTAGTTGTGGTTTAACTTCAGCTAGCAAAATACCATGAAGCCGCTCTCACACCTTCCCCCTCCCTTCCTCCAGTGGAGGAAGAGAATTGAAGGAAAAAGACAAAGAAACTCGAGATAAGAAATATTTACTAATTGAACATAAATGAATAATATATATATACACAAATACTACTACTAGTAAGTAGTTAAAATAATAGAAAATAAAAGACATTATACAATTTCTCACCACCCGCTAACTGATGCCCATCCAGGTCCCGAGTAGTGAGGGTCAGAGCCAGACAGCCCGAGAGCTGGTGCTCAAGAGCAATCGCAGCGGAGCCCAAGCGAGCCCCACCAGCAACAGCACCACCCGGAAAAGCCAACCGATCCACCAACTCACGGACAAACGTGCAGGCAAAGGAATTAGCAAAAGAGTTCGCAAAGGAGTTCAGGAACAAAAGAGTTCACACAAGAGCTAGCAAAAGAGTTACGGCCCCTGAGCCAACTCCCCGCTTATGTACCGAGCATGATGTGCTGTGCTCCTTCAGTCAGTTTGGGTCAGGTGTCTGAACTGTGTCCCCTCACACTGCCTGTAGTGAGAAGGTTGGGAAGACAGCTGCAGTATCAGAAGGTAGGAAAGACCTTGGTGCAAGCACTCCCCAGCATCAGCTAAAAAGATACCTTATTAGTACTTTTCTCAGTGTAAATTCAAGAACACAGCTTCATATCGGCCACTGTAAAGAGACTTAACTCTTTCCTGACTGAAACCAGCACAGCTACATAAATCTATAATGAATGTTTTAAAGTATCTGAGTGTATGTGTAAAAAAAAGGTCATATATATTTAATGCATGTGTATGCAGGCACATGTATATAACAATTCAATCACAGGCTAAATTTAGGAAGTTTTAAAATGCAGTGTGCTCATCCTTTAGCCAACTTAACTGATTTGACAACATCTTTTTTTTTTTTGTCCTCTGAAAAAAAAAAAGGCTTCCAAGAGAGTCTGCTACTCTAACTGTCTTCCAGGTTTTATGGTGCATACCAATCAGGTAGTGCCTCCTATGAAAAGTGCACGTAGAAAGAAGACTGCCCAAATACAGATTTGCTGCCATCTATTGTCCTAAGGGAAAACAGAGCAAAGCAAAAGTGCAGAAAGATGGCACTTAATCCTTCCTTGGCAGTTTTAACCACACAGACTTTGAGAGTGTAGGTAAACAACTTTTTTATTTTATCAAATTTACAGGCAAAACAAAAGGGGCACTGAAACCTCAGGGATACAGACACGGTCATATCATCAGACTGTGATAGCAAATAGTACATCCAAGATCTCCTAAACCCTCTGGTCCTATGCTCAAACTACGTAATTCTAAAGTAATTACACCTGTTGTTTTCTACAAATGACACGTTCTTGTCATACAAAGTCTTTTAAAAACAATATCTTAAATTAGCAAACAGTTGTATTTGAATACATGTAAGACATTTCTATTAAGTTACCATTGTGGAACTCATTGTCGTACAGTTTCTGTGGGGCATGTTGTTATGTTTTCTCTTGGCAGTCTCTATATAGAGAGAGCCTATTTGTACTTTGTTAGCCTCTTGGAAAAAGAACTTGGGGGGAATAAAATCAGCTTCTTAAACATTTCTTTTTTCAGCCCAAGGAATTAGGATGAGTCATAATATCCATTCCCTGTGGAAACATGGTGTGCTTAACCACAACACACTTAAGTCTGAGACCAATGTTTACACTCAGTCTTTTTAGCATTTTTTCTTGGTCACTGGTCATTCTATATATTAATCTTTCAATTGCACTTGATTCTTTTCAAGATTGCTTTGTTATATCACACATGATAAAAACATAATAGCTACTCTTCTTTCCTATGTAATGTACATTTCTATTGTCTATTTGTTTAAATGTTATAAACACTCATATGTGAAGCATGAGTAAAGAAAACATTATGTTAATTAGATACTTGTGTTCACTGCTTGCCTTTCGGAAGTAGCAAAAAGAAGGTAAATAAACAAAGGTTTAAGTCTTTGTACACAATTTCAGAACAGGTCTCAGAATTCCAAGTTTTGTGGACCTTTAAGATTTTGGGGGATCTTAAATTAAAAAAAAAAAAAAAAAGTAAACCCAAGTAGATTTATTCAGCAAGCTGACCGCAAAACTGAAACAGTCCAGGTGGCAAAGTTGCTTAATTAAAAGCACTGTCCTGACAGCAGAGCAGAACACTCTGAACATCAGAACTACATTTAGAGCACTTATGGTATTACTAACTGAAGACAATGATATCACTGTAGGGATTTACCTGTTGCAAGATCTTACATCAGCAAGTCACAGCACATAAAACAATCTTTAGTATACTTCCTTGCCCAAATAGATTAAGCTTGACCTATGTTACTGAAAACATTGGTGGAATGTGCAAAGTCAGCTGAAAAGTCAACATACTCTTTAAAAATATGGAAATCCAAAATATGCAGATCCTGCCAAAACCATTTTTTGCTGTATGCATCTGAAATTTTATGATCTCTCATCTGACCATTTTCTTTCTAAATCAAGAACCAAGCAGTAAATACTGAGTTTTCCTGTTAAAATTTCTCTTTTCTTTTTGTTGCTACAGACACCAATTTACTAAATCTCGATTTAAAAATAGCATTGGAATTAGTCTCAGCAGTTTTAGATCCTGTGGGCAGACGATATTGCACAGTTCCATCCATGCACATGCCATCTGTGTTATCTCAGATCTGTTAGTACATAAAGACATTAATTCTGTATAAACATATAAATTCTGCATCCAATATTCCCAAGTACGTAGCTGACAGAGGGGATAAGATTTGCTTTTCTGGGGTTGAACTCTGTTTTGAAGTTGAAGGAATATGAGTAAGTAGGGAGAAAAATAAGAAAAGCTGAAAGAGAATTAAAAAATCTAGATGGACCCCTACTCCTTTCCTCTTAATTTTCCAGATTACCTTTATGGGAAGGAAGCAAATAGAAGGAACTTGTTTGCCTTGATAGAGACTCAAGAGAAGACTGAAAAGAAATCTTAGTATCAATACAGTTCTTTCTATTGTATTGGATAGAATGTGAAGCAGTATGTAGCTTTCTGAACCAAAAAGTGAACATTATGCACTAGGTAGACTAATAAATTCTGTTAAGAAATTCTGTAGTTAAGTGCAACACTACAGAAACTGGAAAAATATGTTAAATGCTGTCCTTGGGAGTGAAGACATGCCTTTCTGTCATCTTTTCCCCTATTTCCTATATTCTATTTAATCTGTATTGGAGTGTGAGGTGATTCATACTATAAGCAAGTTAGTAAAATCCTTGCTGAAGATTGCCTGTGTTTCCACAGTACATTTACAGAATTTTTTTTTCATGATGTCAAATTGTGGATTTTAAAAAGCAAAATGTTAGGCCTGCTACTTGCTATTACCGCTCTAACAAAGAAGCCTGAATGGCACAGTACTGAGTGCAATTTTTAAATCAAAGCCCTGAAAGCAGTGAATGTGGGAAAAAAGCCCTAGAGCAGTAATAACCTGCAGTGGCAGTTGAGGATTGGGGTCCTTGTAGTGCTCAGAGACCTAGAAGCTCCTGAAGCTTTAATATCCAAAACAATCAACAATTTATTGTCTTTTGGCAGTGTTCCTATTTCTCCCAACATAGGAGGAGATAAACTGTACATAGTCTTGACTATGAACCTCTAACATTAAAAAAAGAACAAAACCAGTGAAGATAAAGTGCTCTGGCCCAGAAAATCTGAGTGTAACAGCACTAAGCATAGGAACGTGGAAGAAATCCAAGATATTTATTTCCTTGCGAACACTTGCACAACTTCTTAATGCAGTGTGTATCAGCTGTGACAGCATGGGAAAAACTCAAAGTTTTTCAAGAAATGCTTCAGAATGGTCACAAACCTAAGAAAGATTAGCAATATCTATCAAATCCTATAAATTACTTGTATAAATGTCATGGTTTTGTATTGACTTTCCATTTTGAGAAGGGCCACGAAGATGATCAGAGGGCTGGAGCACCTCTCCTATGATGAAAGGCTGAGAGAATTGGGCTTGTTCAGCCTGGAGAAGAGGAGGCTCTGAGGACACCTCATTGCAGCTTTCCAGTATCTGAAGGGGGCCTACAAGGGTGCTGGGAGAGGACTTTTTACAAGGGCCTGTAGTGACAGGACAAGGGATAACGGGTACAAATTGAAATCAGGGAGGTTTAGATTAGATATCAGGAAGTTCTTCACAGAGAGGGTGGTGAGGCACTGGAACAGGTTGCCCAGAGAAGCTGTGGATGCCCCATCCCTGGATGTCTTCAAGGCCAGGCTGGATGAGGCTTTGAACAACCTGGTCTAGTGGAAGGTGTCCCTGCCCATGGCAGGGAGGTTGGAACTAGATGATCTTTAAGGTCCCTTGTGATTCTGTGATTTAGTTTGCTGACACTGAATTTGATTTATAATTTTTTTACTAAGGATTTACATTACAGTAATTTATATACTTTATACTGGTTTTTCCTCCACCTCAATCTATTTATTCTAGACAAATAATCCCCAACCCCTAATAGAGCAAGCCTAATAGCAAGAATGAGAACACTCGTCTCTTAGTGTAAAAAACCGAATACAATTGGGATTAGGGGGGGGAAAAAAAGGCAACATCATGAGTGAGGTGAGCAAATGGCTGTGTGGTACTTAATTGCTAGCTGGGATTAACCCACAACAATGAGTAGAAAGATGAGAGAACCACATTCAAGTTTCAGCGCTGTGCAACCATCCAAGTGCTCAAAAAACCTGAGGAACAGGAACTCTAGTAAGAAGTACAGAATGTACTTGCTGAATTAGGATATGTCCTGCAAGCTACTGAGTAGTTTGACCCCATTCACCATATAGCTTTAGCATGTACTCAAATTTAACAAGATTAGTTACACTCAACAGATACCAAGAAGGACCTGCCTCGTCACTTTCCAGCCAAATCTTGCTCTCAGGTGCAAACGGGATTCTCTCCAAGTGTTCGCAGTTGGCATAATAAGCAACGAAACAAAGATACAAAAAACCCTAAGAAGACATAACACAGGAAGCAGTTGGCACTTGGGTGCAAGTTCTGAATATCTCACTATTCCCAAAGGAGTTTCATGCATCCATAACTAAACCCCAGTCAAAGTTCAGGCCAAGGAATGAGCTGCAATGCCAGGAACGTTTTAGCAAAAGGCTCATTTTTAATGCCAAAGAATTTCAGTGCTCACAGTAACTTCCAGACTTGGATAATACCCAAAGTAATCTAGCTAAATATCCAATCAGCATATGTTAATTATACAACATTTCCCAAGTTAGCAATTTGTGGACATACACAAATTACATGCTACATAAAGCTTTGAAATATATCTGACACTTCACATATGCTGTTGGTATTAAGCGTATGCAAAATGTCTTGTGGGGTTCTAAAGTAAAGAATGATCATTTTCCAAAATCAATTTACAACTGTTTCATTATCTGATGTCATTTATGTACAATCATAGTACATACTGTATTTGTTGTAGATTACACTCAAAGCAGCTACTGAAAACTGAAGCATTCCTAAGAGTAATAGTAATTGCTGTCTGCTACTTGGGGAGTGTTTCACTGTCTGCTTTTACAACTGGTTTTCTGATCTGTGGCCTTAGCCAGCGAGCTACCACAATGTGGAGGAGGAGACTGATGTTTAAGTTCTTTATTCCTTGTTTTGTTTAGCCAGATCTGACCTTGCAAGCAACAATTATTGAAAATATTAGAAAGCTGTGGCTAGTGTAATAAGGAGAATAAAGAAGTATATAGAAAATCCAGATAAAAAGCTACACAGCTTAAAGGTAACATCTTTTGGGCAGCAAGCTATGAATAGAGGCTACAAGAGTCCTTGACCACAATGTCAGCAGGTTAGGTAAATTTAATAAGCTCTTTAATGACTTTAAGTGTTTACATTGTTTTTCTCATTTCTCATCTTTTTAGAGTATTTCCCCTTACTCATTGTCATTCTTCTGTCGACTATCAGAAAGTCACCATAGACAAGATTTGGTTTGGGCATTAGGTAAGTGTAAAAGCATGACATATGTAGTAAGGTGGATTTTTAAATAACCTACATATTTCACAACACACTTCAAAGTGTTGAAAACTGCTAAAATAAGCTCTAATATTGATGAAACTATTTGCAGAGGTCACATAGGTCACTTCTATGTTGCACAGATGTTATTATATAAAGATTTTTTGTACAAATATTAAGATTGGAATTTATGAAGTATAGACAGAAATGTGCAAAAGCACCAGAAGCAACAATTAATAGCCTGTATAGATAACCGGGGACACTACTGACAGCAACAAAACTAATTAACGCTGTGTTATTTCTATCTAGACCATGGTGCATATGATTCATCAGTGGAAAACCTTCTCCTCCTGATGGAATAACACCACATTGCATGTGACTTTCTTTTGCCTGTTATCCAACCGGAAGACACACAATAGCATGAAAACTATTGAAAATTAGGAAACAAAGACAATGGGCAGCAACCTTGTTTACCGCCCATGACAGACAAAATACACAAGATTTTGTGGCAAAAGGATCATGCCGTATTAACTGTTGATTCTTAGAGGCAAAAGAAAAACAAATATATCTTTTTTACCTTTAGGGGATAAAAATCCTGTTTTGGCACCAGGCTAGAAGAACCCAAGAGATGTAGTGAGGATTTGACAGCTGGTGTCTCTCGTTCTCTATAAACTCATTAGCAATGCTGGCCAGACTGCTTTAACATATGCATTATCTTGAGTGAGAGTGACAACAAGCTGTGAATGGGTAGAATCAACTTAGAGAATCCACTTACATAGAGATCTGAGAGATCATTTTCTTCTGTGAGGTCCCACAAAAACTTTTGTTGCACTCATTTTCTACATCCAGCTGGAAGGATGCCTAAGACAGTGGCATCAGAATTACTAATCTAACAGTTAATACTAGTAATAAATAGTTCTACTAGTACTATTCAATGGAGCCCTGAATTCTGTTCAACAAACCCTGGAGAGCTGCACTATAGTACATAGCTATAGTAGATAGTTATTTTAGTTTCACACATAAATTAGTATCTCCTCCTGATTCTGGACTGTGTCATGCAGGTGCACCAGCCGCACAGTTACATGGTGTCAATTTATCCTCTGGAGTTAATTTCCAAGCTGTTTAATTAAAGAATGAGCTTGAGCACTGTCTCCTTTTCTGGGTTACCCTTCCTTACTTCTACTGAAGCTCGTCTTTCATTTAAAGAAAAGTCACAGGTTCTTGTACCAGTGGGACTGGTGCTGTTCGACATTTTAGTCAGTGACATGGACAGTGTGACTGAGTGCACCCTCAGCAAGTTTGCTGATGACACCAAGCGGTGTGGCGCGGTCGACACGCTGGAGGGAAGGGATGCCATCCAGAGGGACCTGGACAGGCTGGAGAGGTGGGCCACTGCCAACCTCATGGAGTTCAACAAGGCCAAGTGCAAGGTCCTTCACCTGGGTTGGGGCAATCCCAAGCACATGTACAGGCTGGGTGGAGAGTGGATAGAGAGCAGCCCTGGGGTAATGGTGGATGAAAAGCTGGACATGAGCCAGCAGTGTGTGCTGGTAGCCCAGAAAGACAACCGTATCCTGGGCTGTATCCAGCAAAGTGTGGCCAGCAGGTTGAGTGTGGTGATTTTCTCCCAATACTCTGCTCTCATGAGACCCTACCTGCAGTGCTGCATCCAGCTCTGGAGCCCTCAGCATCAGAAGGATAATGATGAGTTTGAGTGAGTCCAGAGGAGGCCATGAAGATGCTCCGAGAGCTGGAGCACCTCTGCTATGGGGACAGGCTGAGAGAGTTGGGCTTGTTCAGCCTGGAGAAGAGAAGGCTCCGGGGAGCCCTTATAGCAGTCTTCCAGTCCCTGAAGGGGCTACAAGGAAGCTGGGAGGGGACTTTTTACAAGGGCCTGTAGTGACAGGACAAAGGGTAACGGGTTTAATTTGAAAGTGGGGAGATTTAGATTAGATATCAGGAAGAAATTCTTCATGGAGAGGGTGGTGAGTCACTGGAACAGGCTGTCCAGAGAAGCTGTGGATGCCTCATCCCTGGGAGTGTTCAAGGCTGGATGAGGCTTTGATCAACCTGGTCTAGTGGAAGGTGTCCCTGCCCATGGCAGGAGCTTGAAACTAGATGATCTTTAAGGTCCCTTCCAACATAAACCATTCTACAGTTCTGTGATTCTGTGAAATTCACATCTGCAGGAATGATATCTATTAAGTTACAGATACGGTTCTCAGTATATACTCCCATAAGCAATGATTAATACACAATAATCTAGAAGAAATTAAAAGGTACTAGAAATAGTGCCTTGATGTTTTCCTGGAAAGTGATAACAGATATTGTTCAATGAAGAAAGTTATAGAATTAATTGTAATAATGTATTAAGTATTAAAAAACCAAAACAACAACAAAACCAAACAAAACCCAAAAACAAAACAAAAAAAAAACCAAACAAACAAAAACCCACAACACACAAACAACTCACGTAGGAACTACCTAATCAAAGAGAAATTTTGGTGAAAAAACTTTTGCAGGATTTAAGCATTATTGTTCTTTTTTTTGTTTTTAAGATCTATCTTTGTACATCACAATCCTGTTACTCAGCACATAGAGCTGTGCCAGACTTATCAGTGGAAAGATTTAACATATAAAATCAACTAAAATTTTGGGGTTTTGTCATGTGCTTAATGCTAATCAAACAAAATAACATGATACACAAGAATTGACACTTCTAAAAAAGGAAGAGGCAACATATTTCAACCACATAACAACACAGGTCAGGCTCAGGCTCAGCTACTGACTGAGAGACAGCGAAGAATAATCTGTTTTTAATGGGGAAAAACCTACATTATTTGTCTCCAAATAAACACTGAAACTTCTCCAAATATCTGAGGTGCAAGGAGTGAGAGATGTGACTGAAGAGAAGGCAGAAAGAAATGAGGTAGTGACAGTGTTTGAAGCCATTCAAGATGCCAAACAGACAAAGCAGGGAATGTAATAAATGGAGGCGTTGGCTGGAAGTAGCCCAGGGTCAAGGATTAAGATGAGAGGAAGAGGGAGAGGGAGAGCTACTAGACAAAAGACAGTGAGAGAGAAAGGTGATTGAGATTTAGGAGAAGCAGCAGACTGTGAAAGGATTCCAATTAAGAAGATTTTAGTGTACTGTAACTACCACAAGTACCACTCAGAGATTTTCTTGGCAAAGTATATAATCAAACAGCTTAAACAGCTGTACTTATCTGGGAGGGCAGTTTCCTTAGGATATAAGCAATAAAAATAATCCTGACATTAAGAATTTCCCCCTCAACACATTTAACCATGTGAGTACTGAATGTGTGCAATTTACAAGCATGTCACTTATCACTCAGTATAAGTAGAAATGTAAAAATTACTAAGTGAAAAATTTTGTGCAAGATTAGTAAAAATGCATTTCTGTCACTGTAGAATCACATCGTTCAGAGTCATTAAGGAATCTCCATCCCCTTCTGCAGAAGTAGCCACCTGAATTATCTAATTATAAAAGAAGCAAGCAAGCCAGTCTGACACCTAAAATTATTTGATAATTCACCTCCTAAAGACCTATGGCTATGCTATTTCACATGTCCTCTGACAGCTGATACCTACTTTTTCTGTTTAACCAAGGCAGGAAAAGAAAGCAAGCACTGAACATCAGCTGACATTTTTAATGCAGGTATCTCTGAATGGCTTTTTAAGTATCATGATCCTACAGAAAATCCACAGCCGTGCTATGCTTCTATTAACTAAATCTTACCAATGTGATGTTTGAAACTATCAAATAAACTTATAGGCACAGACAGACCTATACTGATTTTTGCACTCTTAAGAAAACTGGATGACAGGGAACTGATCACCAATCCTGCAAATCTCCTGAATCAAGTTTTCACATATGTTCCATCACCAACAAAGACGTTTCTGGGTAGGATACAATTTTTGGATATGCTCACAGTTAGCTCTCAATTAAACATGTGGATTATCTTTACTGCAGCACACCATGATTCACAAATGGCCTTCAATTCATCCAAAATGTCAGGAAAGCGGTATAGCCATATTCAGGGAGCACTGAGACATACTTTTCTCAGTTCCAGTCAGCACATGTAGGGGAATCTGAGCTGAGTCACTGATGGTTTTTTGCATTGTTCTTTCCACTAAACTTCACCAGTAATACTAAATGGTCTATTTTACATTATTTTATTATTATCCATGTTTTTTTTTTAATCTAAGACATTCCAAAGCCCCACTTGCCTCAGCTAATCACGAGCTGGCTGTATTAAACATGGGACAACAAATCAGTTAAACAAAAAATAAAAAAAAAAATATCCATGGGCTGTCATCTTTCTCAATTAATTTACAGAAAAAGAATTAATTTCTTTATTCCTTTTCTTTGGTACCATTTCTGACAATCATACACACAACCACTGGACTTTTTTCTTTCTATTTTCATAGCTGTTGAATATTCCCTGCTTTCATAGATTTCAAGAGGTGAGACATACTTCCGAAAATAAATTATGCCACCTGTTTAGATACTTTCTTTTGTGAAAACATGGGAGAAGTGATAATAGACTGTTTAAAATATTTTAGTTTCCTTTGAATAAATTAAAGTTCAAACTATTTCCTTTACATTTTAGATTTTCCTAGCATGTTGGGATTTTTTTGTAAACATGTAGTGAGATGAGATGTAGTCTGCATGAGTTTACCTCTGTAAACTCAAGATTAATTTATACTGGTATCCATCTATTCAACTGTCATTGACATTCTACTGCCAACATTTTGGGACATGAGTGACCTATCAGATTAATATTGATTGAGTGTTAAGGCACAGCAATCACAGATATTCACCCTAAGTAAACCTTTCAGGAGTTTAAATCCTGGCTCAACCTATGCCTTGCCAGTCCCATTCTTCACAATCTTCCTGTTATAACTGGAGCAGTGGAGAAGTTCTACATCAAATATTCAGAAAACACTATTAATCGTATTTGCCTCCTTCAAGATAGGTAATATTTGTACACTACTAAGAAAGTAGTTGTGTAATATGATAAGTAGGTGTAATATGATATCACATATCAGAGCTTATTAACTCAAACAAGAATTAACAAAATTATGGAAAATAAGGTTATTCCAGACCAAAGCACAACGTAGGAAAGCCAATGGCTCCTCCCCTTATTTCTGCCTGACCTAGGACCTCCCACAGTACTGAAATTTTTACCTGCAGACATGCTTGTGTTGTAATATCAGACCTTTTCTAGACTCAAGTCTCAAGTCCATAGTAGCTGAAACATGTTCAGCTACCCAGACATTAAAAAGAGAAATCATCTGTTCATTAGTATGAACAAAAGCTTTAGAAAACAGTTATAAATTACTTCTAATCTATATGATAAGAAAGGTATACATTGTTCCTTAAAAATAAGTGTTGTTTTCAGCAAGGGAAAGTTTTCAATTCCATATATTGACTGATATTAGAACAGTCCAATATAAATCAACTTAAAGTGAGTAAAATGTTCAGCAACGTAAACTACACTGCCCCAACTTTTCCCTTTCCTTTTTCCCCAGGATCAGTCAAAAAGCTGTAAAATTAACCAACTACATGGAATTAAACCTTTCCCAAAAATAATGTATCCGGTAATATTTATTTTATCCCTAGCAGCATTTCTGGGAACTCATTGCCATTCTAAGAAACAGAATTCTTTTCAGATTAAGGATACACTGCAAAACATTGCTAAACAGTACTGCATCACTGCAACAAGACAGTGGATAACATCCATGTAAGCAGTGCTATTAAAAAATAATGTCAGATTCAAGTGTCTAGTTCAGTATCCTACACTGAACAGAGCCCTGTGCCTAAGGAAGTGTGTAAATGCAAGCACTTGGGATACTTCCTCCGTGTAATCTCCTGTCCTCCCACCATGTACAACTCAGACACCTGTGTCTGTACAAGCTGTTCAGTAATCCCCAGCAGACTTCTACTCCTAGCGTCCCTGTGCTGATGTAAATGTTGGGCTCTGTGGTATCCTTTGGCAAAGTGTTCCACAGCTCAGCTACACAATGCATAAAGGATTATGTCCTTTGGCTTCTTCTGGACCTGGCTCTTACAAGCATGCACTGGTCCACTTCAGTTGGCGTACTGGAGACAGTGAAAACTTCACCCCTATCCAACCTCTCCAGGCACTCACAGTTTCACAATCTCTATCATACATCTTGTCAGTTATCTTTTTCCCACCCCCCCCCAGGCTGAAGAGATTATTTCATTATTTCCCACATGAAAATTTTATGTTCTTTAAACCACCCTGTTGTCCTTCCCTGAACCTGACCCAGTTTTACCATATACTTTTTAAGACAAAGAAATGAAAACTGAAAGGTATTTGAAGCTTGAGAGTGCTAGATCTTGTAAAGTGGCATAACGGTTTGGTTTTTTATTTCTTTTCTAAAAATTCCTAGCATTCAGTTTTCTTTTTTCAAAGCTATTGATTTTTCAGCAAATATTTACATGGAACTATCTGTCATGACTCAAAGATCTCGTTCCTGAAAGTTAAATGGTCAGCTTTTATATATGAAGTGAAATTGTATTTCCTTTGTGCATACCTTCATATTTATTTTCTTGAATTTCACCTGCCTTTTTAGTGCTCAGGAAGTGCTTTCTCCCATTCTTCACAGCAGTTCTCCCCAGGAAGCATGATATGATATGATATACATTGGCTAGAGCAGTATTCCTGCCCGTCAGAATGGTCTGGTCGGATATCAAGACATGCATAGTCTGGCACAGCAACAGTGATTTTATAGTTAGTAATGAAGACTGACTAGGACTGGAGGAACTGTTGGGATTGTGAAACAGGGGAATGGAAGGAGAACAGTGCAATGGAGGAGGTTTCAGCAGTCATAAGGGAACATGCTACTCTAGAACAGCTACCTCTCAACACCACTCATTTCCTTTGTTTTACAGTAAAATTCAAAAAAGGATTGGCTAATTATAGCAGTCTTAAAACTACTGATATGAAATGATGCAAAAAAGAGCTGGAACTTACTGCTTAAATTTTTTTTTTAATATAGTTTGTAGTTATTCATATCTTAACAAGTATCTGCTAAAATGACAAGCAACATTTCAGTCTCAGCTCTGACATATCTACACATTAAAACCAGTCAAGTTTAGAAACAGCTTTTTATTTTTTTTTTAAGTGCTTTTTTGGAAAGATTTTTTTCAGGCTTAGTGTGGAGCTGATTGTGTACTGTCTGCAAGATACTACATGCATGTTCAATAACACCTGCACATAAAAATAAATGTATAAACCACAAGAAGAAGCCACACATATCTTACCTTTATCAAGGCTTTCTCAAATCCAAAGGGTTCCATTATGAAACAGAAGAAAAAAAAAAAAAACCCACCTCTTCATTATGTAACTTGGCCCTTTTTATTGGCCTCAGTCAGGTCTGACAGAGCAAAACAATGCCTTAGATGTCTATGCACCTAACAAGAAGTCTGCCTAATTCACTTGAAAGTATTTCTGTCATTCAATTTATTTCTGCAACTGTTCCATGCAGTTATATTACACTACTGAGGAAAAAAATAAAAAGCTCTATTTTTTTAAAAATTCAAGGTCTAATTAAAAGGTGGTTCATTAGCCAAAAGGATTTTTGTCACATGAAATTTTTCACTGGCATGCTAATGAACCAGATATAAATACCAGTCATTACTGTAATCCAGCAACCTCAAGGCTGCCAGTATTACATTTACTTCAAAAATAAAATTACAACTTAGCAATTGTTGTCCATCTAGTGTATAATTTTGTTTTGGAAGGCACTCCTATTTAAATCGATCATAAGCACATACTTGCTCTCAGTCTTGCCTCAAGTAAAGCATGAATTCAGTACTGTTCTTGGAAGGGTGGTTTTCTCTTCCAAGGCAGAGTGATAACATACGCTGTGCTAAAGCATACCACTATGTGAATGGGACAGCAAAATGCTATTGGTCATATTAATGATTCATACAAAAGGTGTATTTTAAAATTCTTTCATATTCAACATGTAGATGCCAAAGGAATCAAATGAGAGGCATAACTTCCTTTATTTTTGTTGCTCACAGTTTTGTTGTAACAGTAAACTTGCCATGAGGAATCAAATGAGAGGCATAACTTCCTTTATTTTTGTTGCTCACAGTTTTGTTGTAACAGTAAACTTGCCATGAAAATTCTGCACATCGGCCAAAGACCTCTAAGGTTTGTCCTCCTATACTTGTGTCATCAAGAGGTACAATTAGTTTCATTTCATCAAATTTCCTACTAGGATTAAAAAAAGCAGATGCTATTTCAGTGGACAGAGGGCCATAAAATCATTTTCCAGAAAACTCCAACATAGTCTGTTAAGTTTTATGGTTAAAAGTCAAATGAAGTGACACAGAGACAATGACAAATTTACACTTAACTTGAAATGTGATATGGAAATGCAGGTACTTCCCATAAGGTGGCATGCAGAATTGAAAATAGGGTTCAATTCTTAGAACAATGAACAAAGACAAACTACAAAGTACCAAATTGTACGTTGACATTCTAGACCAAAATTTAGATGTGTTTTTTAATTTTTTTTCTGAAGGAGTAAGTACAGTTTTGATGAATGTGTGCTTGAGGAAAGTTAACAACATTGCTGCAATAAAAAGCTGTCACATCATTTACAATACAATGATGGGGATTCAGTTGCCTAAATGAATGTTAGATGCTGAAATTATTTTACCATAATCCACAGAGGTGTGGATGATTCTGGGTCAGATTTAACAGCTCTATCTGTGCTTCAGACATCCTAGAGCATCTAAACCTGTGCTTTTTCCGTTCTGCACACTTTTTGCATCTATTCCAAAGATAATAAGGAGTAAGGAGGTAACAGTAATTCAGAATTCCTTCCTTTCATTTGTGAAATAATCTTACAGGTAATTGCCCAGGGTATTGAAACAGGTGGCAGAGATAAAGCTCACAATTTGCTTGCTCACAAGAAATTTTTTTTAAAAAGGTGGAGGTCGTCAGGTGAAGGCGTAAAGTCACGCGAAGGAGAAAAATAATAGGAATAAAGCAAAAGTGATGCAGAGGCTGTGGCAGTGTAGTAAGGATGACTGCTGAGTAAGAAAGCGAAACAGTATACTATACGGCTGGTTCATGAACACGTCTCCAAGAGGATGGGTGGAAATGTTTCCATGACTATTCAAAGACATGACTGTTTAAATATTAGTATCATTAGATGTTGTTTTTAGCAGCCAAAGCTGCTAAATCAGACCTGAATTCCAAGAAACCTTTCATTTGTTCCGCTGGAACACCCAGCTGTCCTCCCAATTGGCACATTTAACAGCAGTTTCAATGGGAGTTACACTTAAGAGAACTCAACCCTCTGATGACAGAGCTTCAACTTACTTTACAAAGTTAATTGAACCTGCTTTTATGCTCTGCCTCACTGACCATCCACATAATTAATGTCTCAAGCCCAGGCAATGTCACAGCCTTGTTTGTAGCCTGAAATCCCCTTTGAGCCTACAGTCACACCTAACCCACATGAAGAAAGCCTAAGGTCTTTGCTCTATGCCACAAGAGGGAAATGACTGCAGCTCACTGGGGTGAGAGAAGCTGTGTAATGCCAACCCTGCCATGAAGATTTTGATAGATGTATGAGGTCTGTGCAGATATATCTTAGCAACTGTAACGACACAAGAATTGTTCAAGTTCAAGCTACTCTTTCAACCGCATGAGTATCCATCCAGCGAGTCTCATAGACCAAACTGGAAAAGCAGTGGGTTGCTATGCAACGCAATGCAAATACACCCTACATGACTGCTGTCATACAGAGCATCCACATTACTCTAACTGAAATATGGTTATGAAGAGGGGAGAAAAGGTAGGACCTGAAAATAAATTAGTATGGTCCAAAATACTGTGGAAGACAGGAAGAAAAACCCCAATTTATTGCAGCCTTCCAGTGCCTGAAGGGGGCCTACAAGGAAGCTGGGGGGGGGACTTTTTACAAAGGCCTGTAGTGACAGGACAAGGGGTAATGGGTTTAAACTGAAAGTGCGGAGGTTTAGATTAGATGCCAGGAAGAAGTTCTTCATGGAGAGGGTGGTGAAACACTGGAACAGGCTGCCCAGAGAAGCTGTGGATGCCCCACAGACAGCTGTGGCTGTCTTCAAGGCCAGGCTGGATGTGGCTTTGAGCAACCTGGTCTAGTGGAAGGTGTCCCTGCCCATGGCAGGGGGGTTGGAACTAGATGATCTCTAAGGTCCCTTCCAACCCAAACCATTCCATGATTCTAACTTGCCTTTATCTTAACTTAAAAGAAATAGACTTCTGCCTGGATAAAACACCTTTAATTTTGGAGTTGTTACAGAAGAAGGTAATTTCACTGGACTTAACTATCACAAAGGTAGCTCTTTAGCCTCTTGCTGAATTCATATCCTTGAAAACTGAAATACCTTCAATCTATAGCCTATTTTCTGCTAAATTTTGAACAAAGCCTTTAAAGTTGAAGTTCTTATTGGCCACCAAAATCTGAATAGAATGGAAACAAATCTTTTGCCTAGGTTGCAAGGTGAAAAGTTTAAATGTTACTCAACCACTCTGATGAAAAGGATTGGAAAAACATTCAATGCCTGATGAGATGAAAAATGTGACTCTGGGCAATTAGGCTTGGCCTCTTCTGGTAATCCATATACTGAAGAAAAAACCCTCAGGATGGATTAAGACTATCAAACTAAGCAACAAAATTAGGAATATCTTTTTCTTCCATGAATTGGAAAAAATATTTAAATGGAACACTGCCTTTCAAATCATACATTAGATGACAACATAGAAGACAAGACTAAAAAGTAATATATTTTTGAAAAAAGTGAAAAACTGAAGAAGTAGGTGCTAATATTTTTGTTCCCAGCTTTGGATGAAGATTTCATTCTTGCATAATTAAGTACCACTTGAGTGGTACACAGAAAAGAATAAAAACAAACTTTACCCTCTCCAAAGGACTAAACAAAGCTTTAGACTTCATTTTTATAACAACATTAACTATCAGACTCCAAAATATATTCACAAAATGCTAGTCAAGGGGATGCAAAAACACTGACTTCAGTGCTGCATAAAATATCAGAAGCCATTTTTTTAGTAATTGATCCAAAGAACTTGGAATTACTTCTGCTGACTAATAGTCCTTAATTATCATAATGCACTCAGGAAAATTCTGCAGCTTTTAGACAAACTGCCTTAGTGGCTGTAGTGTTCAGTTCCTCTGGACACAGAGATCAAGCTCTTTGTTATACATACACTGATAATATGAACCGGATCCCATATACAAATTATGTATATGGGTTAAGCATGATTAACATCTTAGGTCACACAGAAGCACCTGGTATTTTGCAGGTAATAACAGCCACTGCTGTAGGGAGCAGGTTGGGAACCGCGGGTGTGCCTCTCCCGCTGGCAGGGCCTCCCAGGGCTGTCAGGGCTGCTAGCCTACCTCCTCCAAAATGTCAAGTGCTAGAGGGCAAAAGGAATGGTAACAGCCATTTTTAGCCTTTTTTGCAACTTCTCCCTCAAAAATAATTAAATAAATTAAATTAAATAAGTTCATATATTCATAGATGTAATAACTTGCTGTTGGCCAGACTCTCCTGTAATACAGTTTCACTATTTTTACTGATGTTTCTGTAACAGAAACACTGAAGCTTAGAGAACAAGACTCAATATACTCCAGTTTGTACACAAAATAAGAACTTTTTTCTCTTCTATTCACAAATACTTAGCGGGTTTGGTGAGGTAAGAAGTTCCAATTTGCAGGGGAGGACAATCAGGAAATGTTTTCTACTCATGTAGTCATACAAATACAGAAGTCACAGAAGAAGTTACAGAATAGAAACTCAGCATACCTTTCTCCATAAAGTCAGTCTTTTTTAGTACATACAAATTTTTTCCAGTTTAATTTTCCAGCATACTAAGGAGAAATGAGAGTAAACATGGCCACACATTACCTAAACATTCATTAGTTACACTCTTAATCTTTGTAGTTTTGAATTATCCAGTTCAAATTCATTAAATTGTGTACTGATAGAAAAGAAACGTTAATGGATCACTTAGGACAAACATGTCCTATATGCCCCTTCCCTGTAATAGCAAACATTATTAAAAAAAAATAGTGCTTTTCATTTTAACATTTCTGAAGCATGAATGTAAAAATGGTAGAATATTACAAAGCATCAAAAAATATTTATCACACAGGATATTGTAAGTGACAGTATATAGAAAATGTCACTCAGGTGAGGGACTATGAATAATTTATATTTCCTTCCTTACTTACCTCTTGTTCTGGTAAAGAGTCATTTCACTCAGCCTTTAATATTCCTCCTGTGAAACACATCCCACAGTTCTCCACTTTTCTCTGTCCTATTTTCACCCCACTGATCCCAGTAACATAACATACAACCCTGACGAGATCTTTGACTGTGCTCTGGAAAAACCTTAACACTTGGAGCAAATGAGAGGCTGACATAATCTAAATGTAAGGGTGATCACACTCTAATCCCAAAGAAAAATTCCTCTGACATAAAAAATTAAATACATCATTAAACCACTGTGTGAAGTATTTTAATACTATGACTCATAAATAATATTCACTACTAAGTATTATTTAAATGTATTATTACATTATAAATTCAATGCTGCATGTAAATAATGAAATACTATTCAGAATTACTTAATGATATATGAAAAACATATAAATTGCATTTATTAATTTTAATTGCATATATTTTAAAGTACATTTTTAGCAAAGAATATGTCTATTTTTTTCACCACTTTTACAAGTTGGATTTGGTGCACTGTCACTTTTTTAAAGACAAAAAACCAAAGAGTAGCTATTATAGCTTTTAAAAATTCCTATGTACATTATTAATTTATATTTCCAGACGTAAATACCTGAATTTGATCTCAGCTTACATATCACCCTGATCCATCAAGAATACCATTGCTACTGACATGTTTTAAATGGCCAACAGAATACACAGAGATTTAATAAATGACAACTTCCACATTATTTTGCTTCAAGAAATTTTTATGGTGATGAAAAAAGGAATCCATTACATTATGGTAAGTCTCTTAAACTGAGTGCATAAACTGTAAACCAGTGTGAATGTTTCGGCCTTTTCTCTCTCCCATGAAACAGAAAACTGCTAATCTATGACCAGCATAAAACATTAAACTGCCTCTGGTTTTTCATTCCAATTTAATTCACATGGTTTCCCCTCACTGATTGCCATTGATTGAAGAGTCACATGTTACAAAGAGATGAAAATATAACTGTTGTTTAAGTGTGTCATGCTGGGAAGTCATCCAACTAAAACAGGAGCTGTTTGTTCACTACATCTGTCAAGGTCAGTTTTCAGAGGGTCTTTTTAACTCAGAGACTTTGTCTTGAACTTCCAGTCTTGTCTAGTCATTTCAAACACAAATCTAGAGTTTCAATGCAGCATTGCCTTATATTGTTTACACTACTATGAAAAAGATGGTGGCTTCACTGGGAAGAAGTATTAATGATCTTTTATCATTACCATGTGTCATAAGACTCAATAGAGAACACAAGATGAGGTCCTTGAAGAGTAAAGTAACTGTGTGATGAGTAACTGCTATGAATGTAACCGCCAAACAAATATCCATCGATAGAGCTATATACTGACTGTGATTTTAGTTGGACATACTATTAGCGAACTTTGCAAGATTACGTATCTAGAAAGGACATGCAGTCTTAGATACAGCCTGCAACTGTCTACAGAAGGAGCAGCATAAATCCCTATCAAAGAGGATATCTATTTTACAGACCCTAACTGGCAGTCAGAATAGTTGTGTTACTCACTATGATTCAGAAAGCCAATATCTGGAAAGATCTCAGAAATAATTACCTCCATTTGAGCCATAAGGAATCTTTAGGTAATGTAATTCCCATAAAATACTAGAAACACAGCAAGGTTTTAGATGGGGGG
>NW_010267356.1:0-17007 GCF_000690775.1 Eurypyga helias
CGCCGCGGGGAGCGCGGCCTAGTGCACCCATGGATGTGTGTGTACGGATCGTACCACGCAGAGCTGCACATGCGAAAACTCATTTATGCAGAATGTGTGTGGGTGTGTGTGTGTGCGTGCAAAACATACGCACATCCATGCCTGCTTGTATACCAGTTGTATGTGTAGAGAGGCATAGGAATATATGTATACGTGTACATAAACATCTGTATGTGCATACAAACCATGTAGGTGGGTGCCTATGGCTACATCTAGGCATACACATATATGTCTACGTATAAACATGCATACGTACCATATATAGGTACATGTACCTAAATATATACCCATATACACAATATATATGTATACGAATAGACTAAATATGTATATGGATGTATATGTATATGCAAAACATACATACGGGGATAGATGAGTATGTATATATACATGAACACGTACATGTATATAAAATACAAAGGTATATGTGAGATACACATACATCCATGCTATACCTATACCTATACATATATATCCATATGCAAAACATACACAGGTATCTTCCTAAGGAGCTGGTGAGGGCAGGAGGAGGCAGGAAGAGAAGCAAGCACAGCTGTAGGATTTATTCCTTCGCATATTCTCTGCTTTATGTCCAGATCTCCGGGCCTGAGCGGCCAGCGGTGGGAAGGCAACCTGTGAGGTGGTGCAGCGGGCAGCGGGGCTCCCCCAGGTGTGGAGGAGGCGGCAGGACCATGGTGGTCACCACGGCGGCCGGCCCGTCCAGCAGCCCCAGGAAACCCCAACCAATTAAAAGGCAACCACTCACCAGCACAAGCAGACGGATGGCCCAGTCTCTGAGCCATGGCCACCTCAGAAGACAACCCCCACCCAAGCCAAATCCCTGCCTCCTCTTCCTCTACCTTAGTTTTTGTAGCTCAGCATGGCGTCGTATGGTATGGAATATCCCTTTGGCCAGTTTGGGTCAGCTGTCCTGGCTGTGTCCCCTCCCAGGTTCTTGCCTGTGTCCGGCCTAGTTGCTGGGGGAGCAGAGTGGGAAAAAATACACCTTGAGGCTGTGCAAGCAGATAGCCAAAACACCCATGTGTTCTCAACACTGTTTTAGCCACAAATCCAAAGCAGAGCACCACAGGGGCTGCTGTGAGGAAAGCTAACTGCATCCCAGCCAGACCTGGTACAGATAAATACATATACACACCTATTAATGCATACAGTACGTAGACTTATGCACATATATACGTGCACACAAACCGTGTGTGTGTGACAAAACAGCGAGTGCTGGAGGCAGAGGTGGCACAGACGAGGCAGCTTCCCTCTGCACCAGGAGCAAGAGAGGCAAGCTTGCTTTCAGGTCTCATGCTGCTGGAGGTGGCAGTTCCCCAGGTGTAGCCCCGGTTCATCCTCTGCTCTTGCACACACCAGTGAACACGCCGTGGGATGACAGCAATGCCTTGCTGTAACTAGTTCCGTTAGTCAATACTCAATTAATTCAAGCTTTCCCATGTCAGATAGAGGAAAGAGTAAGAGCACACTGATTAAATTTAAAAGTCATGTCCCTAAAAGTCAGTCCCTAAAAGTCAATCAGGTAAGCTCAAAAAGCACAGGGAGTGCAGGGATGAGAGCTGACAATCTACCCCGTTTTCAACTAATTTAATTTTTTCCCTTCGATTTTAAAGTCTCAGACAGAGAGGACTCTGCTGAGAATTGCGATGAGATCACGATCATTGTTTCCTCTGTGACCTCAGATAGGTCATGCTTTCCAGTAAAATTAAGATGATAACCTGGCAAGTAGCCGCAGGATTACATCCACATTCACAGTGTGTGTACCGATGAGTCCCAGCGTCACCCGTGGGAAAAGCTTTGGGAAGGTCTGCAGAGCTGGCATCAAAATAATCCTGCAAAGGACATCGGGAAGCCTTGGGTTTCACTCTAGTGGCACAGCTAATGGGGCTTCTTAATGTCTTCTGCATTCCCATTTTAAAAAATCAATACCCTTAAGCTCAATAATTGTAGCAAGACATTTATCAAAAGAACAAAAATCTAGAGGACTGCTTTTTCCACAAATTGCAGGAGGAGCAGCTTTCACGGCCCTTCCCAGAGCAGAAGTGTGTGGCTGTCACTGAGCTTCCCCTCTGCGCTTCCCAATAAATTGCACAAAACCCAGCTCTTCTGCAGCTGCAGGTGGGGAGGAGTTCTGGGGATTTAAAAAAAAAAAAAAAAAAGAGAGGTGCCACTACTGGGTTTCTCTCTGTAAGAGCAAATTTCAGTGATAAAACTGGTTCTCAAAGCACTGAGAGTAACAGTTTCTCCTGAAATGATTATCAGCTACAGGTGGACGTTTTATAGAGTTTAACCAAACCTTACCTGCAGTAGAGATGGTGGTAGAATCTGCAAATGCGCAGCCACGGAAAGCCAGTTCCCATCCCATAACGGTCAGAGGCTATGGCTAACACATTCACAGGCTTACACCAGCACTTTCAGAGAGAGCAGGAAGCCGCTGGTAGGATTCGTAATTGCGGAGCCAACAGTGTACGGTTCTGGCTTCACAACTTCAAGACTTTTTAAAGACAATTTACAGACTATTTCAATAAACTCACTTTCCTTCTGGTGTCTGCGGCCATGCCTACACCTGCAAGCATCACAGCATCTGCAGAGCACAGCAGTTGCTGCGGAGGGCTGGGTGGCCACACCATGCCTGCTTTAGCAGGTTGTTACTTCAGACCAGCTTCCATCTGGTCCCAGCGACTGGTGGCACGTTGGTGGCTGGAGCGTGCTAGGTGCGCTGCTGGAGCACACCTTCGAGTTTAACCTCATCCAGAAGGAACCCGGTTCACATGCTCCAAGACCGCTCTACTATGCAAACCGAAGCACAGTAGGCGATCAAGAGATTCTCTCCAGAGGAGAGTCCAGAGGAGTCCACAAAGATGCTCAGAGGGCTGGAGCCCCTCTGCTATGGGGACAGGCTGAGAGAGTTGGGCTTGTTCAGCCTGAAGAAAAGAAGGCTCCAGGGAGCCCTTATAGCCCCTTCCAGTACCTGAAGGGGCTACAAGGAAGCTGGGGGGGACTTTTTACAGGGGCCTGTAGTGACAGGACAAGGGGTAATGGGTTTAAATTGAAAGCGGGGAGGGTTAGATTGGATATCAGGAAGAAGTTCTTCCCAGAGAGGGTAGTGAGGCAGTGGAACAGGTTGCCCAGAGAAGCTGTGGATGCCCCATCCCTGGAAGTGTTCAAGGCCAGGCTGGATGAGGCTTTGAGCAACCTGGTCTAGTGGAAGGTGTCCCTGCTCAGGGCAGGGGGGTTGGAACTAGATGGTCTTTAAGGTCCCTTCCAGCTCAAACCGTTCTATGATAAAACACACTCTCGAACCTAAATAAAACCCCCCACACACCCTGACACACACTCTGATATACATACCCTCGGTCTGTGTTACCAATATTCCCAGTCATTTTAGTTTGATTGACTATTTCCTGGAGGATTAACAAGATAAAAGAGCGTCTTACTTCAAGTGAAATAACCTCAGTTCAATTGAAAGAACATTATTCTTCAATAAACCCACATTCTGCTGCTCTCAGTAGGACACATGCAAGCCAAAGAGCACTTGATTCAGAAGACAGAACATCAGTAAATAAATATTATGAAGAAATACTATGAGTGACTATATCGCAGTGTTACTGCATTCCTTTTGCAGCAGCTAACATGATGTGGAACTCGTGAAAAGCCATCACTAGTGCTAGCTTACACCCATAAACTCCAGTAAGATATGTCCAACTGGCTATTACTTTTAGACTGCAGACTGGAAGGAGACAACAATATATTTGCAGCTTAGCTTTCAGGGGAGGTTTGCAGACTGTATTAGACCACAAAAATTAATTGAGCTTGGTAAGCAACTGAAGTCTTTAGGTTGCAGAACATTTTTTTATCATCAAAGCAGTTAAATTTCTCCCTTAGAATAAGTATTAGGTTTTAAACCTAGAACATGGAAATGGAAGCCTGCTTTATCCAGTGTTCTTCTACCTAGAATGAAAGGCCCTTCTTATTGCCTTCTCACAAATTCTCAGTGCACAGCTTTTAAGAATCTGCTTCATACTGATTTGAAAGAAAGCTAAACTGTTCCCCCTAGTGCTGTGCCTCAGCCATTGACTTCTAACAAAACTGATTGTAAAAAAGATTCTTGGGTGTGTGAGACAAGGATTTTAAGTGTTAGTTTGAAGAGCCATTAAAATGACACAATAGTTTTAAATTTACTATTAAGGTTGACACCATCGTCCTTTCTTCAAGGGAAAGCATGTCACCTATTTGATTAGTCTGCCATCACATTAGACTGGCTATTACATTTAGAAAGCCACCTCTTTCTCCAGCTACATCCAGAAGACAGGATTTATTGGATAGGCTGCTCAAGCCTGAGCACAGCCCCTCATTTTGCCGATGCGAGGACAACATTGCAGCTGGATGCTTTTACACTGTGAGGCTGGAGAGGAAACGACTCAGAATTGGCAACGTGACTCAGTGGGTCAATATAGGACTCAGCCTGAGTCCTATATTGGAAGTCACATCAGGTGAATGCAGAGTTTGCGCCCCAGAAGACATGACCAGCAGGATGGAAAGAAGTGTTGTCTTATGCCTGCAACATAAGTGGGATATTGACTGGTTGGAGCGAGTCCAGAGGAGGCCACGAAGATGCTCAGAGGGCTGGAGCACCTCTGCTATGGGGACAGGCTGAGAGAGTTGGGCTTGTTCAGCCTGGAGAACAGAAGGCTCCGGGGAGACCTTATTGCACCTTCCAGTACCTGAAGGGGCTACAAGGAAGCTGGGGGGGACTTTTTACAAGGGCCTGTAGTGACAGGACAAGGGGTAACGGGTTTAAATTGAAAGTGGGGAGGTTTAGATTGGACATCAGGAAGAAATTCTTCACAGAGTGTGTTGAAGCACTGGAACAGGTTGGCCAGAGAAGCTGTGGATGCCCCATCCCTGGATGTCTTCCAGGCCAGGCTGGATGAGGCTTTGAGCAACCTGATCTAGTGGAAGGTGTCCCTGCCCATGGCAGGGGGGTTGGAACTAGATGTTCTTTAAGGTCCCTTCCAATGCAAACCATTCTGTGATTCCATGAAGTGTGACCCACTGCATCAACCCGTTGCCCTGTGGCCAGGGGAGAGGCTAGGCTGAGGAAGAGTCTGAGCTCCACTCACATCACACGCACCAAGGGATTCTACAGTGAATAATCCTCCAGTCATTGTCACTCATTGCTCATCTGAAAGAGACACTAATCGAGCTGACCTTACAGCTCAGTCAGCATCTAACCTGAGCAGGCTAGTGAGCAAGCACTGGCCTGAAGGCCGCCTGCTGTCAGAAACAATGCAAGGCACCAGTTAAGTCTCTGAAGATGATACACCTAAGTGCAGGGATTTACAGCTGAAAATGTGGGATCCAAACTGAGTTACTGTCCCTTCCTTCATCTCTGAATCTAAAACATAAGCTGTGTGACACAGATCTTTCTTTGCTACATTTTAGGGTCCTGAAACTACCTTGCACCTTGATGCAGAAACCAATGTTCACTTGATTATACTTGGTTATTCTGATGGAGCAGTGCAAGGAAAGCCGGTATTCACATCAGAATGAAAAGCCTGTCTCTTTCAAGTGGGAAATACACTGGAATGTATCTGCCTTTTATTCTTTCCTAAGAGTCACAGAGAAACCTCACAGTCAGAAATCTGCATTGTGAGGGAAGACATGCCATGCCACCTTCTTCACTTTGTCTGTTAATTCACAATAAAACCGAGTTTTGAAGAAGGTTTTGGTGCAAGAATTTTTACTCTTTCTTCCTCTTTATGCCTGCACATCAGCAACTGGAGGCCTCTGCGCTTGTGCTGCCTTGCTTGGAGCACCACTGTGGTGCCAGCTGACAGCACTGACCAGCTCAGCTTTAAGGACAGATCCACACAAAAGCATGCAGCACTATTTTAAGTTTCCAGAACTCTCCTGGAAAGCTATGTTACAGGTAGGTATATAGCCATTTCAGGCTCATTGAGGCACAGTGCAGACTAATGGTTCATTTGAAGGGAAGCCCAGATGACAGCTATAGCAATTATTTAAGGTATCGTTAAGGGCTTAAGCGTCCCTTTTAGAATATGGTAAAGGATTGTTAGACTGCTCTTCTGTTTTCTTCCATCAGCTCCATCACTTTGCTGCAGTAAAGAAGGGGTATCTGGGTATGCTAGCACTTTGTCTCCCCTGATTCCCGCTACATTAGAATTTCACTACAATATGAGGGTACCTAGCAGGGAGCTTACACTTAGTCATTGTACAGGGACCTCAGATCAGGGAAGCTGATAGTTGTTCCCAGGATGAAAGTGTCGCCAAGGCAGCAAGATTTTGCTGGACAAAGAAGCCCAATCTGGCTTTTAACTTAGAAATCGAAAAAATCATTCACTGACAACAGGGAACAAAAGGTATACCTTTGATTTGAGCATTTCTGGGAAAAACCACAGTTAGAAACCCAGTTAACAAATGCACTGTTGTTAGCCCAGATCCTTTAGCAAGCACAATGGATGCACTGTATTTGTCAGGTTACAGAAAAGGGTGCGGAGCACAATTATTTGTCCTTCAATCCTTGAGAGCTCTGGCATTCACTGTGCAGAGGGAGCGGAGAGATTCCAGACATACCATCATCAATAGCCGCAACTGGAAACTCCTGAAAAAAATTCAGCTGTATTCAGGTGAATCACTACCTGAGGCTCCTAAAAAGTATTAACATTTCAGTCAAAGGCATTAATAAACATAACACAGATCTTTTTCCATTAATCTAGACTCTAAAAAAGTCCAGTGAAAATCCGACCCAGGATTTACCATATATTACTTGATATAGATCTAGTAGTTCCCACATATTCCTGGTGAGCTGTGTTTCAAAAGAGCTGCCATTTGGCCAGAAGCACACACTATTTCATGGTTTAGCTAGATGGTAACTATTCCTTATGTCTGTACAGATGATAATAATTCAGAAAAGTTAATATGCTTTTTATAGGAGAACATCTTCTCGTGCAATGCTGAGTCATTGCAAGAGCCCCAAAACCCACCAGTATGCAAACCCCAAATTAAAAAGTGATGCAGTTAATTTTCCTACAAGCTGAACAAGTGTAAGAGACAACTGCTAGGCAGCACCCCAACACTGATGGGATCCATCAGGAAATCCAGGACTTTCTTCTCAGTTCAGGTTACAGGAACTTCTTTCAAAATTATGGAAACACAACTATCCAGTACACAGATAAAGGAAAGAATCTTATAGGATATATGCTGCTATGGCTCTGACTCCATTAGTGGAGAAGAAAAAATGCGGTAATAATGGGAATGTGATTATTCCACAGTTTGTAAGTGAACTTCTCACTCAGCTCACTTTTATCCAGCTACAGACTTCTCATTGATGTACAGAGATGCTCTTCATTCATCTGTCAGAAAGGAATGGAATGATCAGTGAATCAGACAGGGAGCGCAAGAGGATTATTATCCTCACTACTCCAGAGCTCTCTCCGCAGTGTTTTCCCCATGTCAAGAAATGAGCTGGGAACCAAATCGATACCCTTGCAGTACACATTTGCAAATCCTTCTCCAAAATTCTGAATTCTGTTGCCCAAAAGCAATTCTATTCCCCATGCAGCTTCTCTCCCCTTATGCAGCTCTTAAGGCTTAAGATCCTGTCAATTTGTGCTGAATACTTGGCAGAATAACTTATTAAAGAGCTGTGCCTGTTTGATGGCTACAACATCTTCAAAAGCAGCACTGAGGACTGGAAGAAAATGGTATTTTAACATCACGGGATGCCTGGTAACTCTTGGGAAACCAGAAGGATTGCTGAATTAGCATTTCTTACCTTTTAGTTTAAAAATGAATTCTATGATTTTTCTATCTGTAGACAGGCACTGGCCAGCTGTGACTGTTTTTTCCATCTGGCATGTCAGCTGATATTGGTAA
Organism: Eurypyga helias; assembly: GCF_000690775.1. Lineage (NCBI taxonomy): Eukaryota > Metazoa > Chordata > Aves > Eurypygiformes > Eurypygidae > Eurypyga > Eurypyga helias. The sequence goes on from NW_010267356.1 coordinate 7,960, forward strand.
TAGAAATTAAATATCTAGATAGAAAATATCCTGTGGAGATAGAAAACCAATTCGTGAAATTACAAGTAGAAAACCTGTGACGTGGAAGTAACCATTTAACCACAGACATAAAACGTGACTGAAAAGGACTTAGAGATGGTCATTAAGTTCGTCTGGCTGAAACAAGGACAGGATTACTGTTCCTCGGCAGGCACAAACATTTCAGCAAGACGGTTTTGCCTTGAATCAAACACATGTCTTGTAAGAAACTTTGACAGTCCTTTGCTAGGACCAGCTTACCATGCTGACTCCCTCTGACCTCCCCACTCAGCTCCTTCCCGTGATGAGGAGACAGCTGAAGTGAAACTGGAGTTTTCTTCGAGTCTTCTTCCAGGTGCAAACTGGAGGCCGTACAGACGTGCAGACTGACTCCAGTGTACAACCACAGCACGGAGCTCAGGAGGGGTTTGAGAAGAGAACACCTATATGTCGGGGCAGTCCGAAACTGGTCTGCTGGCAGGAGCACAGGAAGTCTCTGAATATGAAGCAAGTTTCCAAGAACCCTTGTTCTGGGCAGCTCTTTCCAGCTGGTCATTTGCAACATCTAGGACTACTTGCAAAAAGCAAAATGAAAATGTCTACATTCGCACCAAGTTCTTGCTGTCAAAGCTGTCCCAGTTGCTTCCTCTGGCACTTCCTTAGTAACAGCTCCACGTGGAGATATTAGGATGCAAAAGACACGACCATCAGCCATGAGCATGATCTGCTCCCTTGTAGTGTCACAGGCAGTCATAATTTGAAGAGAGTCACCAGGCAATGCCACAACCCCCTCGTCCCAGAGCAGACCACACTTCTATACAGCCACCCTGTTTCTCTGTCAACATTGTCTCATTTTAATCAGAATTTCCTCCAGAGATATCAGTAGTGGTGCCTAGAAGGAACATTATTAAAGAGTTACACACATCTTTAGATGCACATATGGATACCTGCACATGAAGGATGTAGCATGGTAACAGCTGTCTTGGTCTGAAGCATCACCCCAGAAAAGCAAAGCTGCAAGAAATACATTTAAGACCAGAGCAGCCTAACTGACATCTTCCAAAGCTGACAGCAAGTATTTAAATGCCTTTTAACAAGATAACTGGTTATAGTTGGCTGCATTAGAAACAAAGACTTCATATACCTGACTTGGGCCTCTACTGACAGCAGCCTTCCTTATATCTTTGCAGAACTCACTCACTGGTGCGGAAATCTCGTCCTGATTTCCATTCCTGTTTTTGCCTTTCAGACCCTAGGTCTCGCCCTGTAGCCCAAATCTTCAATCCAAGCCTAAGCAACAATGAACTCCTCTGTCCACCCAGATGTGGACCAAGAGGAGGTGCGGCCAGTATTCTGCCTCTCAGGAGAAGTGGCCTTGCTTGTCTTCTAACCTTAGGGGGAGGTCAAAAGCAAAGTGAATCACTCATTTTCACTCTGGCTGAAGCCAAGCAATCCTTTCAAGGTTGAGCTGCACAGAGTTTATTCGCTTTTCAGAATTCTTAGCTTTAGCAAGTCTTGTGACTCCTGAAACAGTTACTCGCACCCCACTCTGAGGGTGGCATAAGGACTTTCACCTACCTAGATGAGTATCCCACACCAGTGTTGCACACCATGGGCTTTCTGCACGTGAGAGAAGAGGTACTATAGATAATCCACTAAGATCTCTGAAGATATGAGTTTGATTTTTTCCACTGCTATGGAATACTAGGCTCTGCTTTAGAAGGCAATCTAGATTTGTTGTCAGGTGGTCTTTTGAGCTAAACCAAACACCCTTAAACACAATATTTATGCACAAAAATAAAAGCCTCACAACAGTTTCTGTTACAGCCTGATTTTCTTTGACTAGCTGAACCCTCGTGTTGTTCCATTTGAAACAGTTCCATTTTATCTCACTGAAACAAATTTTGAACGAGCTAACCATAAAGCATAATGTTCTCTGTTCAACCAAGTGTCTTTATTCTTCTTGGTTAGTTGTAGCTTAACACATGTGCAACCTCATGCTACTTCAATCGTCTTCAGCCCCCAGTAATGGACAAAGGATACTTGTTAGAAACAGTCAAGCTGGGTCATCTGGGGGATCACCTGGGTATGATCAGCTTTGTAAGACAGACAAGGAAGTTCTTGTTTTGCTTTTCTTCTGTGCTTTTAGTCAGTTTTCTGTGGCCTTTATCTCTAGTCTGGCTTTGTTTATCTTTTTGTACTTCACTGAATTCTCTCCACTTGTGTGTCACCACACTGCTGATGTTTAAGCGATGGTAATCTTGAAATGCTGCTCCTACCTCAATTTCATGTAGTTTCTCTATTCTTAAGAGAGTATAGTTCCTTTAGTCTCTCAATTATCAACCTAATCTGATTGTAAGATTATTTGTTTATAGTGTTTGAAGGTCTAAGTCCTTTGTATTAATAAAAGACACATCACATTAGCTGTCTTCAAGCTTGCACACACCAGGCTGAGAACTTCCAGAGATTTTACCTGAAGCTTCACTGAAAGCAATAACCTAAAGACAATCTAGGACTTAAATACAACTGTGAAACTTCACAACCTCTTTTCAAAGTTCAATTAGGGATAGAATTAATTTCAAATGTAAGTGGCCTCCAGGCTAAGGTTTAAAGGACAAAACATGCTAAGTATTGACAAGAGTGTATTTCACAAAGACCCAACTCAGGACTGAGCTTTGTCCTATACTATCAAAGCAGTAGCTTATAGATTTGCAAAAAGGACGATTTGAGCAAAGCAAGGATTTTCTTGACAGTTGCTGGTGGCTGCACTTGACATAATTCTTTGCTTCAGAAGACCTTCAACCCCTCCAGCCAGCTCCACTGCTCTGCAAAAGGACATCCCCTTTTACTTCACACTGAAGAATATCCTCTTTCTCCTAGACTAAGAGTTTTTGGATTGAAGCCCAAACTGGCATTAAAGCTTATTTCTAAGCTTTGTGGGTGACCCTGAATGCCCAAAATGCTCTCAGAAAGTAACTGTGAAACTCTGAAGGATGTTTTGCTGAAAGATCACAGGTCATTTCTTTGACCTCTTGCTTACGCTGGAGGCTTCACAGCATTCTAGTAATGCACATCTAAATGGGTAAATAAATACAGAATATCAAAAGAAAGTACGTAGGTTTACAGCCTGCTAAGATCTGTATCCTCTCTCTATCAGACTTCTAGAAGTGCCTAAAAAACACTCACATGTAAAACTTCCCCAAAAGCTTGAGATAATAACCATACATGAATGGGCATATCTGGCAGTCAATGTGTTTATGTCCCAATCAAGTAGAACCTACCCAAACCACACCTTAAAACATGAGCAGCAGGCCAAATATCTACACAATACCAGACTGGAATGTTATTGTTCTCAGGGCAGGCATGACATCGCCTCTTGCTTTGTTCCTGCAGTGCATCCCCTACTTCTAAGATGAATATGCCATCTGCAGCTATCTGTGGGGTGAGGCAGTCATCAGACTACTTTGCTTGTAAAATATTCCCTACCCTGGTAACTCAGAGCGGCATTGCAATGAGCTGCAGAAGGGGCTTCTGACCAGCACACAAAGGAAAAAGCTGTTTCGGTGTCCCATGCAAGACTTGGGGCTAATGAGAGGCCTGCAGCTGAAGTAAAGATGCTCCTCTCTTACCGGTACTGACACTAGCAGAGTGAATATTTCCAGCATTTGGAGCCAAGAAGGGAAGAAGAAAATACAACAGGTAAGAAAAATGGGCTATCTTGGGGTGTGTGTGAGGATGAAATAAAGCTGAGATGATCATATATGCTTATTGTAATTCCTTAAAGATGCTAGTTTGTCAGCTTTCACACATTTCTGTGCTGGTTCTGGTTTCCTTGACTCTGACTCTAGTAGGTAAGGCAAAATCATTGAAATACTTTTAAAAAAATGTTGTGGTGCCTCCCCTCTGCATACATACTGTGTGTGCACATACAGTGACACCGCACGGCAGTCACTTCCAGGGGGAGGGAGAAAGAAACCGCTATGAAATATTCTTCAGAAGTTCCTGCCTCCAGCATACATTCAAGAAGGTGGCTTTTAAACTATTGTCAATCCTGTTGACAGTCTCAGCAGACTCAACAATTCTCTGGCCCACGCACATCAGATTTATTAAAATATCTTGCCAGGAAAGGGGAAAGGTGGAGAGTTCTGCCAGACTCAGTAAAAAGTCACACTGATACCAGCTGACATGCAGCTTTTCCAGTACATGGTGGTTAGTATCATGCCTGCAAGACTTCCACAGGAAGAGCAACTCCAGCTTTTAAAAGATAATTCAGTAGAAGGTGCTGAAAGAGAATTAGTGCAAAGAGTTGTCGAAGGAGATCTGCAGCAGCGCTGGGAGCCTTGCTCACAGGGATAAATTCGCACAGCATGTTTGAACTCCTTAATGCCATAAATTTGATTAACCAAAACACTTCACGTCAAAGAGGTAAGAGACCTCTAATCTAATGCAATTCAATAAGGGCAAGTGTGAAGTACTGCATGTGGGGAAGAACAACCCCATGGATCTGTACAGGTTGGGGGCTGTTCTGTTGGAGGGCAGCTCTGGGGAAAAGGACCTTGAAGTCCTAGTGAACAAGAGGATGACCATAAGCCAACAGTGTGCCCTCACAGCCAAGAAGGCCAGGGATGCATCCTGGGATGCATTAAGAACAGGATGGCCAGCAGGTCGAGGGAAGTTATCCTCCCCCTCTACTCTGTGCTGGTGAGGCCTCACCTGGAGTGCTGTGTCCAGTTCTGGGCTCCTCAGCTCAAGAAGAACAAGGAGCTACTGGAGAGGGCCCAGCGCAGGGGCACTAAGATGATCAAGGGTCTGGATCACCTTCCACATGAGGAAAGGCTGAGAGAGCTGGGTCTGTTGAGCTTGGAGGAGGCTGAGGGGGGATCTTATCAATATCTAAAGGGTGGGTGTCAGGAAGATGGAGCCAGGCTCTTCTCAGTGGTGTCCAGGGACAGGACTAGGGGCATTGGCCATAAACTGGAAAACAGAAGGTTCAGCCTGAACATGAGGAAACACTTCTTCCCTGTGAGGTGACAGAGCCCTGGAACAGGCTGCCCAAAGAGGTGGTGGAGTCTCCTTCCCTGGAGACTCTCAAAAGCTGCCTGGACTTGTTCCTGTGTGATCTACTCGAGGTCACCCTGCTCTGGCAGGGGGGCTGGACTAGATGATCTCTAGAGGCCCCTTCCAACCCCTGCCACTCTGTGAATCTGTGAACCTGACAGGAACATATTGAGAACCAAGAAAAAGTCACCCCTAACACCAGCTGCCATTTTCCCTGTGAGGTCTAATGGTTCTTGCTGTTCCCCTGGGCTTTAGACAGTAACATACCTCTCAGGTTTTCCAGTCTGCTTCCCATGACAGCATTTGGGTGAGAAAAGATCAGTGAATTGCAGAAGTACAGATCTTTTTGTCCTAAGAAAGGCTGCAAGGCAATTAAAGAGATGTATACTAATTTTATGCTTAGGATTACAGTATCCAAAAGCCGTTTTCCTAACTAGAGGAGAAGAAAGATATGCAGGTTTAGTATTCTCAAAGGAAAAATGATTTTAGTAAACAACAACAAAAAAGCAAGCAGCAAGGACTTTAGAAATTTATAGGGCTTATAGAGTTGAACCCATATTATTCACTTCCTAATGAGCTCAGTTATTTCAAACCCATGAATGTCCTCTTCCACTGCCAGACTTTCAAGACCCACCCCGTGTCACTCAGCATATTGCTGCTTAGATAGAACCAAGCACAGGAACAGACGAAGCTAAGGCTTTCAGGCTTTTACAGTATTAGAAGCTTTTTGTTCAGGAGGATCTTTGAACAGTGCACATTCCAACATCTTAACCTTGCATTTAAAGCTACAAAGACGGGGGGCACATACTGAAAGAGCTCTGCTGGTGTGCACAGAGAATCCCAGGTTATTTTCCTTCTGAATGGAACAAAAGAAAATTTTGCTGTCTTTTTGGCAACTTCCCAAGAATCCTCTGGTGAGATCACAGCAATCCCACGTCATTCAATGAAAGGAATCCAACTCCTCATTATCGTCGGTGAAAGCCCGGTCTCTACAGAGCTCTGTTCAGAACTGGCAAGCCTGCAAGGGCATGTGTTAGCCTGCACAGCACAGACATGGATCAAGGTCTCAGTCACATGGGTGCATCCCTAATTGACCAGTTATAGTGTCAGTGAATTACAGTTCATGTCCCTCATGCAGCAGACTGGGTGGCTTGTGGTTTCTGTAACACTGCAAGGTTTCCAGCAAAGTCAGCCAGCAACTCTCCAGTACCCTGCCAATACAGCCCCTTTTGGCAGCAGAATGAAAAGCCTAAGAACTTTTCATTGGCAGTAAAGTTAGTAATTCCAAGCTTTTTCAAAGCTCAGCTTACTGAACCAAACAGAATATTACAGCCTTATCCTAGTCATGCTTTGAAAGACAGTTTCTTTCACATGTGTCGTGGTTTAACTCCGGCTAGCAAAATACCACGAAGCCGCTCTCACAAATCCCCCTCTCCTCCAGTGGAGGGGACGAATTGGAGGAAAAAGAAATAAGGAAGCTCATAAAATTGAGATAAGAACTATTTACTAATTAAATCTAAATTAATTTGTGATTTTATTTCTAAATTAGTTTGTGAGATGGCATGGTAAGGTTCTGCTCTTGATTACAGCAATCAGTTCACCTAACATGGTTTGTAACAGAAGAAAGGATCAGTCCAGTTCAGAGTCTTTATCCATGAGAGGTCAGCCAGTCTTGTATAGACCACTATCTGTTTAATAACCAAGTGATGGATATTATTGAATTTATATATACTCTCGAATGTTACCCAGTTTCCACTCTCAACTATCCACAGACAAATTACTATCTATATTTAATCAGTCCATAAATAGAATAGGTCACTAATATAAGCTGGTTACAAGAATAATGGCTTAACAGCTTTTTTCTGATAGTGATTAAACACAGTAAGAAAAGGGAGATGCAGCTATTTTTTATTTCCTTGAACTGCCCCTCCTCTTCCTCATCACAGAGATGGCATCTGTTGTCTTTGCTTTCTGGTTCTTCTTCATTAGCACAAGGATGGAATGTTTAGGTTAAATATATTTATAGATGAAAGTCAAAAGTCAAATACATTTACAGTTTGTTTTAGTTTCTGTTGTGAAATTCAAGAGTTGCCCTGTAAAGAAACACAACCCAGGTAGTTAACTTTAAACCCAGACTCGTCCAAGTTATTACTCACAAGTGATCACTAACGTGACTTAGTTTCTACTGGAGAAACAAGTTTAGTGGGAAAAAACCCAAACCAACAACAAAAACCAAACACAAAACAAAACAGAGTTCATCTCAGAGGTGAAAGAGTTCAGGAAAATCTTAACACAAACATTACAGCAGTGGCCAGCTCCTCCTCTGAATGATAATGCATTAAACATGCCAGCGTGCATTTACCTTGTCCTCTCTTGAATCAAGAGCAAAGGTCCTGTTTTATAACAAAAGATCTACACAGATAGGTGTTGCCTAGACTCTCAACTCCCCTTTTAAAGAGGAATCAGGTTCCTGATTCAGTTCACAGCATCACAGCAAACGGTTGGGCCAGAATAAAAGAAGAGGGTGGGGAGGACAATTCTTTAAACCCACTGTACTGTGGGGCACTTCATTCTGTGAAACGTGGCCTTACTTGAAGGGGTGCTGTCTGTTTCCAACATGTCGCTCCGAGTCCAGAGTAACTTTCCAGTTTTAATGAGGAAATCCTCCTTTTGTACAAATGGTGAGAGTCTGTAGGAAGAGTTACTCCCAAAGGATCCTATCATTAATGCTGCCTTGTAGCCCTGCAGTACCTTGAGGAACACTGATGCCTGAGCTTCAGTGCCGACCCAGCTGGCATTGAGATTCTAGCCGTGCCAATATTTCAATCCTAGTTAATGCTTTGACATACCTGAGACACATGCACCCCGTCTCTTTTGCAGGTCTCAGGTATTTCCTGACACTCTCCTGTAGTGTTTGCCAGCAACTCTTCATAAAGGTCCTCTTCACAAGTGTCATAGCTACACTTCCTTTTTCTAGGACTGCCCATCTTCGGATGACTTGCATGCATGTTCAACCACGGCAGCTCCTACTCTAACTTGGTAAGAGCCTCCCCAAGTTTCCGCTATGGATTTTTCCTGCTTCTTCTGCTGAAGTACCAGGTGAGCTGTATAAATGATTAATTTCTAACTCATCATCTTGCACCCATGTGTGTTCCCATAAAGAATGTAAAGCAACCTTAACCATAAAGTGCCTTAAATACTGTGTCCCAGAGCAAAAGTTCTCTTTTTTATCTAGCTAAACAAGAATTGAGAGAACATTGGCCGTGAGAGTGCAGTTACACAAAACCCCGTGTTGGTTCTGCTTAACAACAAATTAATGAAAAGACTTATGATTTCCATTTGCAGTACCTTTTCAGTGTTATACCTTTCTCCTCCTCAAATACAAAGGGCTCTTTTCTTCTGTATTACTTTTCATGGGCAAATTTCATTTAAACCAGAATTGGTTTCACTCCCATTCTCATAAGCATGCACTCATAAGCAAGGATACGCTTGTATCCAGATGGTCTGCCCAGGATTCACTGCAGTGACAGAGGACAAAGGAACATACCTATCATGTCCTGGGTTACAAGTCAGGTCAAAGGGAATGGGGCACAAGCTCAGCAGTGGTGCATTCACTCGCACACACGTTACTTGCACCATCTAAGAGCACTTCTGTTTGAATTGATGTTTTATGAAAACCTGTTGAACAGTACTGAATCTAGCTCTGAATCTAGAAAATATGGTCAGGGAGTCCTCCTAGCTAGCTCTAGTTAACAAGTGCTGGCATCTTGATTCCGCCATCCTTGCAGCCAGTGAAAGTCACAAGCCAGAAAGAGCAACTGTTTGGTGGTCAGAAGTAAGATGTTAGACCTTAGAGGAAGAGGTTTGGGAGCTTCCAGAGACACCTTCCAAGGCTATTTAAAGCTGCCTGTAAACAACAGCTTATGTAGATCATTTATCAAGTCAGGCTGGGAACATACGAGAAGGTGTATC
>NW_010267356.1:17022-34967 GCF_000690775.1 Eurypyga helias
GTCCCCAGTCATTTCCTCACGACAGTCAGCTCTGAAGGTTTAATGCAATTAAATGTTCTATGCCAGGTAACCTTTCTAAGAATCCATCTCCTCTTATTATAATGACTTTTATTTCACAAGTCTCCAAATTTCATTCCTATATACAAAGGAGGTGTTTATACAGAGAATCTCCTCAAATTATAGGAAAGGGTACATTCAAGTAGAGATTATTGTTGCTATTAGAAATGTCCTTCGTAACTGAGATGCAGCACTTGGAAAGTCATCAGATGTGAATGGAGAGGTTGTTCAGCTAGAAGCAGGAGAGCAGAAAACAAGTTTTATGGTTGAGATGGAACCATGTAGTCAGTTGACCCAGAAATAAGCATTTCTTGCAGACAGACAGATTTAGTATTTGAAAGGGAATGTCACACAAGGGCCTTAGGTGCTCACTAGAACAGCTGAGTGTCTCAGCATCAGATTCCTACCTATACAAGGAAATTATAAGATGTTCAAGGCTGAAGGTCCAGGTCACTGACTTTTAAATCCACAGTGAAAATCAGAACTGGGTATAAATCAGGATTATAAACGTCATACTAGAGAAGGACTATCAGAAACATATCAAAGATGGTTAACACCTTAGGTATAGAGTCAAAATAGCTCAGATGCTAGCCTCGGAGTTAAACTACCTTTCCCCAAAACCTAATACTTGCAATACTTGGCAGGTAAGGAAAAAAAACACCCCACAACAATCAGGAATCATTGTGGAATGCCACAGGCAGCACAAGGAAGGGACTGCACCTTTTGTGGCAAGCAGCAGTAGTACCCAGAGCCCTGCCATTAATCAGCAGTGTAAGTTCCCGAGAAGCTGTGAGAGAAGACAGAAGTGGAGGTCAACTTCAGCCAGCAATATTCCATTTACAGTGTGGCTTAAGTCTTTAAATAAGCAAACTGAAAGGGCCTGTGCCTTTTGGAAAGTTTAGAGGAAGGAAGAAAGTAATCTTATAAGAAAAATAATGGAAAAAATATGGTGCTCAGACACCCTGATAGGTAGGATATTTCTCTAGTCACTCAAGTTTTAGGACAAGCATAACAGACGACTGCAGCTGCATATTGGAAAAGTCTTAAGTATGCAAAAGAAAGGCAAGATCCAATAATAAGAACGAGACAGCCATACTCTTAGAAGAAACTAAAACAGAGTGCTAGAGGCTGTTTTAGTAAAGAAAAAGACAAACTGTTGATGATCAGCCAGAAGAAGAGCCAAGATTTGGCCAGGCCATGTAACAGTTGGGGTACAGCAGTTTTATTTATCCTTCTACTTGGAGTAGTCTGGCTGTTTATGTAACTCTTGCTTTGCTCACTGGCCCAGAGAAAGCTAAGGTGATGTGTTAACTGCTAGTCCCAGAAGGTTGCAATGGAGGACACACAGGTTTCCTCACTCCCCAGTATGTTTCTATCATTACACTTGGCCCATTTTTCCTTCTAGGATCTGTCTTTTCCTCTGGTCACTGCCGACACATCCACAGGCAGAGTCCTCTCCCAGGTGTCTCCAAAACACCCATGTACTCTATCTACTAGCCAATATTAATGCCAGTTGTTCCAGCTCTGCATCTCCCACCAGTCACTTGATGTGTTTTGCGATTAGTCACTCACATTCCTTTACTCAGCCTGTATTTTAACGAGCAGCAAACATGAACGCTGAACTGCTGTTAATTAAGCCCAGCAAAGGAAATCACATCAGCAGCTTAAATCAGTTTATATCTGTGTGGGTACACTACATCCATGCACAGACAGTGTATTCATTTGGCGGTCTGTTGCCCGAGAGGCGCTGCGGTTCCTTAATTGCCTCACACACACAGACACCTTGCGCTCACATTCCAAACGCTACCAGCACCATTAGTTCCTTTCACACTTCATTTCTCCGTGCCAGGCATTCAGAGATTTCACAATCTGCATATCCTCCTTTTAAGACATCACAGATCTCTTCTGCAGGCCTCTGAGGGACTAACGAGCAAGATGTTTATTAATTAGCTGCTTATCAGCCGTACTCCACAGCTCCCTACTAGTTCAGCTGCTCAGCTACAGTAATTAGACAGCCCACTTTCCAGTCTTTTATAGCATTGCCTTAGACAGAGGGTTTCACTGTTCCTGAGACTGTGGTACTTTCTGGCAATTTTAGACATCTGAATGACTAATAGAGAAATCCTGCCATCTGTATTATTCACTGTAGCTCCCCGTTCTAGGTTTTGGCTCATGCGCACCGCTGTCAATATGTGTGACCACCAGCCCGCTAGCATCCAGATGTCATCTGAAAGTTTCTTTATTTGCATCATCCAAACAGTCAAAAAAGCATGTACTCGCGCTCTCTCTGATTCAGAGTGCGAGTGAAGTGGGTAGTGTTACTTTTCATGCTGCAAGCCTTCTCAAACAGGAACAAAGTCAAGCCAACAAACATGCTGTCTCTGCTTCATGCAATGAAAGGCTTGCTTGTATGTCTGAACTCCCGATTTCTATTAGCTACCAATAGCTCGTGTACTCACAGATTTCCTTAGTTAAATATCTGCCATGCAGAAACTTAGAGAATATAAAAACCAGCCTTTTTTTTCAGCTTACCAGTCAACCATAATTAATATTGTGCAGTGAGTACAACTAGAAGGAGGGAAAAAAAATTGCTTAAACCAGGCTTACTTTGATACTTTACTTTCTAAAATATATCCTTGAAATACCAGTGTCCGTGGCAAATGGTTCTCCAGGTCCCATAGTGATTCTAGTGCTTGCTGTCCTGTCTGTCCATTCATACTGCAGAGCTGTGCACTTAGGCCAAGCTGTGGCTCCTTTCATCTCTATACCACCAAGTGCACAGACTTGGACGTTCTGGTTCTAAGCAGAGCCGACACAACTTCACCGTGACATTGGAAAGCTGTAAACCAAGATGTTTTTCCTTCCCAAAAGACAGTAAGAAGCAACGTCAGCATCTCACAGACTGTACATACGCTGCGCACACACCGGTGATTAAGTCCACCCCAGCGCGTGCCTGCAGTATATGCATGTGTAGACACAGCTGACCTGATCTTGAGCCCTTGCTTCCTCTCTCCACATCTGCTCCCAAGGCTGTAGGTCAGGAGGGGCCTGGGACGGGCACACACAAGGGCCCTTGGCCGTGGCTACATGAATGACGTACCCAGGTCCACTCCAAAGAACACTTACCCCTGTAGACAGCCACAGTCTGTACCAGTCACTGGCACTGTATCCCAGATAAAAAGTGGGCTAACGCTGTAAGACAGGGTGACTTCTTTTTTTCTGAAACAAATGCTAACAGTAAGGCATTGCAGAGTGTACAATGATTACATTATATACTTCCCAGCAGAAAACAAGAAAAAAAATCTACTTATCTATCTCTGGAAAAGAACTCAGACTGTTTTGTTCACAGGAAGGTGAAGCGATTTGTCAACATCTTGGTTTTCTGATGTGCAAGATGCAGAATTGCCCTGATGTCATCTCACGCACAGACACACACATGCAAAACAGCATGTCTCCCAGCTGGTCCAGATTTAGGACCTTACTAGCAGTCAACCCTCAGACCTCACAGCCTCTCCAGTCACTGACTTTGACCACCTGGTCCCTCAAGTAACCAAATCTCAGATCATACAATCACAGAATGGTTTGGGTGGGAAGGGACCTTAAAGACCATCTAGTTCCAACCCCCCTGCCATGGGCAGGGACACCTTCCACTAGACCACGTTGCTCCAAGCCTCATCCAGCCTGGCCTTGAACACTTCCAGGGAGGGGGCATCCACAGCTTCTCTGGGCAACCTGTTCCAGTGCTTCACCACCCTCTCCATGAGGAATTTCTTCCCGATATCTAATCTAAACCTCCCCACTTTCAATTTAAACCCATTACCTCTGGTCCTGTCACTACAGGCCCTTGTAAAAAGTCCCCTCCCAGCTTCCTTGTAGCCCCTTCTGGTACTGAAAGGCTGCAATAAGGTCTCTTAACAGTTTTGGATGCTGTGGTCCAAATAAGGGTGCTCTGGTCTCTTCAGTAGTTTAGATTTATGGCCACCTCCTACCCAATTTGTCAGCTTGTCTGTCTTGACATTTGCTAGTGAGTACATACTGAGATATGTACCCACACAGTATGTACTCCAGTCTCTCCAATTGCTGGCACCCCGAGCCAACAGCCCCTGCCACCTGTGATCCAACTCCGGCTGCTGGCAGGTAGACCTCCATGCATACTCACGCACATAGAGAAAACCCTGGAAAAGTTAGCGCACCCAGGAAAAGTTAGAAATGGAGTTCAGTGAGAAGACAGGACAGACTACACTGAGCATCCCCTTCCATGCCCTTATCCCTCTTTTTCCACTCTTTTTCTGTCCCAAATCACCTTGATTCCCCTTTGCCCACCTTTGGTTCTTTGCCTAAACATCCCATAATAAGCCTTTGTGCAATCCCCATACAATCTCAAGATGCTCTTCCCTGCATCCCATAAGAAATTCCATACCTCCAGGCTGTATCCATCCTCAGCCTGCAAGGTGCTCCAGAAAGCTACTCCCGTTGACTCACGATGCTGGGTCTCACTCTCAGTCCATGGGGCTGCTGCCCTCCTGGGATGCCCCAGGAGGGGTTGGATTGGAGTCCTGTTCCTCTGACTGGGTTGTCAGGGTTCCCCCAGTTGCTGCTGTGCCTCTGTGCTCCATGGTGTGTGCTAAGGTGAGCCTTTAATCAGCTAGCCCAAAGAAAGCACTCATTAGCTTTAGCTATTTCATGATGCAGCTGCTAGTACTTTAGTTCCAGTATTTCACTCGTGTAGTTTGACTTCTATGCTTAACGCACATGTGAATGTTTTCTTTTAAAAAATGGCTACAGAGCTTATTTCAGACTGCTGAAGAACTTCTAAGATGTAAACACAAGTTTTATCTTGGGCTCTCCTTATGCATTTGCTTAGACAACCGTGAACGTGAAGCCTGGATTCTTTTCATCGAGAGCCTAAGAGGAGAAATGAACAGGGAGCATCAGCTCTCCACAGAAATCACTTCCACAATGCAGGGAGCTAAGGTTTTACAGGCGTTTAGGTCAGCAGTAGTGCCAGAGCGTGACAAATATCTGTTCAAAGGATTTTATATGAATTCAACTGTTCCACGAGAAACCAGTGACTTCACTTGTCTTAGCTTCTTATGGCAGTGATGGATACCTCTGAGATTATTCTTCTTTTTTTTGTTTTCTGGTGGCGTTTTGTGCATGAGGAAAAGAAGGCTGCACAGACTGCTCTCTTAAAAATTCCCTTAATCAAGATGCCTACGGAGAGCTTCCTTCACCATGTTATACAATCGATAGATAGGCTACAGGAAAGACCAAGTCTTTACATTCCTCAGCTGACACTCAAGATGCAATACAGTGCTTTCAGACTACCAGGTAACAAATGAGATAGACACAGAACTCCAGTGAATATTAAGCAAATACTGTGAGGTCTTATTACACAGCGAAGTCAAATCGAACATTTAGGCCGGCTGAATCTCAGACCCAATCAGTGTATTGAGGCTGGCCTAAAGCCACACAGGCTTCAAGCACATGTGAATTGATAAACTCGAGTCCTCTCTCACAGGTAAGTCATTTTGCACGCCTACTGGCATGCACACTTTACGCCCAAAAGCTGTCTCCCAAGCCAGCTGAGTTTTCAGATCACATCACCGCTCACCCGCAAGCACTCTACGCAGACATACAGACTGGTACACAGAATAACCGCCCTATAAATCTCAGAATCCAAGCTGTAGGTTTTCAAAGCTCGTGTGTCTTACTCCATGCCCGAGGATTCAGGGGCAGAGCCACCAACCCTCACAGTCAGAGTGCTGATGCTTAACTAAGCAACAGATTTGCTGATCAGATTTTCAGACGTTTCCTTCTCAAGGACTCAGTGGGAAGCTCCTCAAGCACTGCACGTTCCAACCTCTGCCCTAGCATTTGCAAAGCAAAAATTGATGCATAATCTCTAAGCATGGTTCATCGTTATTTAATACACTGGTGGTTATTTTCTTCTGTATCATTCTAACCACACTCATACAGTTCACTGAACAGAGATGAATTTATTTTTCAGCGTCACCTATTTGTAGTTCTGTTCACCTGTGGCTGTAAATCTCACATTTCCAACACTAGTTGTCTTATATTCCTCATCACTCTCCTCTGCTTCTTCTGGGGTGTCCTTCTGCTTAAACGCTTTTCTGAATGGCAGAATAAAATCTGCTTGTCCAGGGGACAGGTTAGGAAACGTGGCATCAATATACTTTTGAAAAGCTTGTCTTGTTGCTTGTATTTCAGTTTCCAGGCTGTCCTTCCAGGCTGTCATCTTTTCCAGTTCTTGTGTGAGAGTCTTTACCTGTTCTTCTGCTGCTTTCAGCATAGCCATCGCTTTTTCCAGCTCATCAAGGTGCTGGGTCTCTGCTTCTCTGAGCTGCTTTTCAGTCTCAATCTGATTCTGTTTTCGTGCTACACTCAGGGCAATATTAATCTCATGATGTTTTTCTTTGTTTAATTGCTCTATACTCTTATGATACAGTTCCTCAGCTAACATACTTTCTTCTTTGAGTTGCTCTAAGTGCTTTCTATTTAAAAAAGAAAAAAAAAAAGATTTTTAGGGAACTCATG
Source organism: Eurypyga helias (assembly GCF_000690775.1). Classification (NCBI taxonomy): domain Eukaryota; kingdom Metazoa; phylum Chordata; class Aves; order Eurypygiformes; family Eurypygidae; genus Eurypyga; species Eurypyga helias. Next base: position 23,638 of record NW_010267356.1, read on the forward strand.
TAATTAAAGATTAGGTAAAAAACAGTTTAAGTCTATTCTGGTTGTGGTAAAACCTCTCTTATTCAACTATAAATATACATAAAATCAGAACTTGATGTAGTACCTCAGAAACAAAATAGGGTAAAAGAAGGCCACTGATGATGCAGAGAAAGGCAGCTGCAGAAGATTTTATTTCTGCATGTGTCCCATCCAGCTATAATTTAATGATGCTATCTTCCAAATGGAAAATATAAAGGATTACTATTTCACTCTTCATCCAGGTCTCTGTGAGCTAGCACTTAAGTACCCACTGATTTTCAAACAGACTTTGAATGATTCTGCCCTCAAGTAAAAATCCTGTCTTGAAGTGAGATCTAAGAACTGATTTCTAGAATACAGATTAATCTGTAATTTTATTTAAGTGGTACCGAGAACATCTTTGGGCCAGCACGTCAGTCATAAAATACATAATTTACATTATGTAGTCAAAACTTTTTGGTGCAATTCACCAGGGTTGGCTCAGGGACACGTAAACAGTGCATCAGGCATCCATTAGGTTACTGAGCCAAATACTTCAGTGTAGAGAAAACAATTTCTGCCCTCTGTTATTGCTCCCTCCACTTTGCTGCAGACATTCTTGCAGAACTCTGCAAAGAGACCAGCTAAATTTATGCAGAATGTGATTTATCTTTGTCAGAAAGGGCATGTTTTAATAGTGAAAATGAAGGTATTAAATAACATGAAAATTTAAGTGACTGTTCAGAAAAAAAAGGCATCTTACAAACCACTGATCTTTTCATTGTGAGAGTACAGTGTTATTTTGTTGTTACATGAAATGTATTCTACTCTTAAGGGAGAGGGGTGTCTTATTATTTGGACATCAAAGCTGCTTAATTCACAAAGCTTAATTCACATGGCTAGAATCTCCTGTACCCTAAAGATCTCCACATGGACACATCTTTTCCAGTTTTGCATAGATGTCATGAATGGCACAACAGGCCCCCCAAGATCTCTATTTCTGATTACTCTAAATCAGCCATAAAAAGTAAAACTTTTGAATCCTTGCTTGGCTTTATGATACTTGCTTTTAGGAACAAAATATGTTTTTTTTCTACATGGGGCATCAGCAAGAGAGTGTAAGCCTGCAACTCTTGCTGGTCACTTGACATTTCCAAATACTTACTTTCCTAAAGGGTCTATTGACCTTTTCCTAGAAGACCCCTGAGCAACGCTGATGCAATTCCGGTCATTTCCTTTAGCACAGCACGTTTTCCAGCCAACTCAATGGAAACACTAAGAGCACCTGTGCTGCCTGGCTGCTTTCTCCAGGGCTGCCTCCCTCTCCTGTTTCCTGGCTTCGGCCACCGCTTCCATCTTCTCCCGGGCACACTCCATGAGAGCGCATTGAAGTCTGTGAGCCATGCGCTCCTCTGCAGCTTCAGCCTCTCTCTTCCGCTCATCCTCCATGTACTGCTGCACCTCTGCCTTTGCCTTCCTCACCTCTTCCTTAAGCAAAGTTAAAGGTAAATATGAGTAGTGACAGCAGCTTATTGCTCAGTTGTCTTTAAACAATCCCCAGCAAAGCCCAGCGGAACCGACTTCAGGAAAATATTACAGGCAATTACAGTGACTTACAGTAGCATCATTCCACATCATCTATGTTTTCTACATAAGGCACAAAAAGTTCCCTAATGTATTTTTTTCACAAGCTCACATGGCTGGTGGCACAGTTTTAGGGTGAGATGGAGAAGAAGCCAGGACCTTTGTTATGCTTGTCAGCAAGATATTGCTTGGGCTGATACATAAAGTTATGACAACACTAATCTTAGGGTGTCTAGATGGACATACGTACATCTGGAATCTCAGACAACTCCATGTAAGCCAATATACCTCTTGCTATTATAGGTCATACCACAGTTCACCATCCAGTAAAGCAACTGAACCCACTTAACTCATCGCCCAGTTATCTGCACTCCTGTGCCACCATTCACAGTTATTTCCAAGACCCCTGACCAGGGCATCCTCTGTGGAAGCGGCAAGACACTATTGGGAAAGCTCTGGTTGCTTAGACCTGGGTGGGTTTTCTAATACAGGATGAGCAGAGTTACATGAGGTCTACTGTAAATCTTCTGCACATCCATGTACAAGCTCTGTATTGTGTGCATTTTTGTGGGCACTGCTGGCAAGAGGAGTGACAAGTAATAGGACCTGCTTAAAAGAAACCTAACTAAAACCATTTTACTGTTAGTGGTGGTGCAACGGGCACACCAGCACTGCTGCAAAAAGCCATTCCTCAGGCTGTCAGCTGAAAGCAGTTGCCTTTGACCTATCTTGCATGTAAAAACCCACTTCAATCACTCGTTCAGTGACTGTTTTTTTTGGCTGCCAATATCTGTTTGCTAAGACAGATGCTGAGTCAATTTTCTGCCACCACTTCAAGCTGGCTGCTAGTGAGTAGTTAGCTCACTGTTAACACACCTCTTAAAATGAACTGCAAGAAACACAAACCACCAAACATAAAACACCGCACAGTTACTTGAGTTATATCTGCCTCTTCTTTTGTTTCAGCTGTGGAATTCTGTATCTGCTCCCTAGTCCTTAATCACAGGAGCCAGTGTTACCCGTATAAACGGTACGTGTTCAGATCCTGAGCACTCCGGTCTATGAAGATGTATAATAGGCTTACGGCAAGTAATTGAATGGTTAAACACCCAGAACTGAGCTTCTGCCAAATACTGTCAGCAGATGCTGTGACTGCAAAAGACAGGGCTCCCTTGGAAAACTGCTCCATAAAATGGAATGAACTCTGCCAGAAGCTTACGACCACCACTGTAAACCTCCCTGCTCTTCCTCTTGGGATGCTAAGCACATTGCTTTGACTGCCTGCACTACATACAGCTGTTTAGAAACTTGTATAAAATCAAACTCCAAAGCAAAACACTCCAGCAATTCTCTTTGCGCCCTTCGTGCGCCAGTGGGAGGCTGCAAGACTGAGGATGACAGGTGTTAGACCGACTGCCTAACGCCTGACAGGAGTGCTGGGATGCCTTAGCAGTAAAAAGCCCTGTGAAGTGGTGCAGAAAACAGGAAGGCTCAGATCCAGAAGGCAGTTGCCTTCTTTTCTCTTTGTTTATCTCCGAGTCTTTCCACAGATATCCAAACAGCCATATAAAGCATGGGCTAAGCATATATAGAAATGCCAAGCTACGGATGGTGTGCTTCATTCAGAATACACATATGCCAGCAGTTTTCCTTCTCCTCCAACCCAGTTAGGGTCCAGTTTCAGTCTATCAGTTGAATACCTTTCTAGCTTCGATGGACATGAAAGTTCAGGACAGACTGGCTTAAGCCCATATTTACCTGCCCTTAGGAAATGCACCTCATCAGTCAGTGGCTGGCTGAATCTAGATCGGACAGGGAATTTTCAACAAAGTCCACAAACTTCATTCACTTAAAAAAAAAAAAGTGTGAAACATGCTGGAAGTGAAGAAAAAATCCAGCTAGCTCAAGCTCACATCTCACTGAGCACAAAGACAAAGCCTTTTTGTCTTCTTTCAGGCCAAGGACTTCTCCTGGCACTAGAGTTCAAATCTCAGATGTATGAAGGTCCTGCTTATGGCAAGCACTAAAAAAACCAAACCCATTTTTTTAACACAGAACGACATTCTAGGCTGTCAAAAACATGGTTATGTCATGCTGGCTTTTTCCACGGTAGTTAATGAAAGCAAACCAGTTCATACCCTTAATTCCGTTCCAAGTTTTTGTTTAAGGTCTTCTACAACTGCACTGTGGTTAGCGGCTGCCTCTTTGAGAGCTTTATCCACTGCATCTTCCTTGTACGTTTCAGCCTTTAAAACAAGTTATTATTGAAGTATAGCTGCTCACATGCTATTAGCATCCTATTAAGATGAAGCAGAGTTACATAATCAATAGTTCTGTACTTTCTATTTAAGAAATCATAGCAAGATAAATTTAAAACCAGATGGCAAAATACATTCTGGCCCATTGGGCAATTTTATTTCAGTGATTCCTGTTAATATGTGGCCACACAATAGCATTGAGCTGCCACAGTTGTAACCACGATACATACATATAACATAAAGAGCAGCTTCAGAATCTTACGTAGCACCATGGGGAACAGCTTTAAGGACCGATAACTTCTGGGTGCTTTAAAAGGCCATTTTCAGACCAGACGTAAAATTTGGTATTAATTCAAAGTATGCTTTGTTGTGACCAGAAACTGGAGAAATACACACACAGAGAAATCTGTGAAATTAATGACAGCTCTATAGCAGTGACCTCCAAGTTCTTTATTAAATGTCTTCATGCTATAGCAATTATTCCAAAGGATCGTCACCATTTACCTGGCAGAAGCATTAATTTAATTTACCTGAGACCAAAGTTCAGCTTTCAGTTTTTCAATGCGCTCTTGTATCTCTGCCTCCTTCTTTCTATGCTGTTCTTGTTGAATGTCTGCTCCAATCTCTGCACAAATCAACACAAGTGGTTCACGCACAGCAAACAACCGTAGTGCAGAAACCCCTGCCTCTCTCCTGACCCCTCTGCATGGATCACCAGCTGAATTAAAAAATCAAAATGCTAAAATCCACGCACCCCCATTTCACATATAGGAAAATACAATTGTTCTTGCTTGTGCACAGATCCATAAATGTGATAGGAAGGTGCTGGACCCACCTCTCCCCTTCTAGAAAAGGCTGCACAACAGGAGGGCTGAAGAGCCACATTTTCCTGGACTATTAGGAAAATGAGAAAGGAATAGAGCCACAGGAGATCTAGCTTTCACACAGCCACTGGAGGACTAAGTCTCCCTCTTTCACTCCAGCCTTCTTCCCCACCCTGCATGGGTGGGCACACAGAAAACAGTAGCAGGATGGGACGGAGTCAACTGATTTAAATCAGCGAAACAGAAGTCCAACAGTGCATAAATCTTAGTGACAAGCATGTGCTCTGACTGCACAGCTTCTCCCCAGTCCACTGTATGATGCAGTAAAGAGAAAATAATTTTAAAAGGGACTGTCTGTGGCCTTCTGGACCTGTTCTACACTGTGTGTTGATGCAGGGCTGAAGCATCATGTTCTGAGACACGCACGGCGCTCACTCTGCTGCCAGGGCTCTCAGTGCACCGATAACCTCTTGACGTTGTTCAAAACAGAAACTGAGCACACTCCTCTTCACAGTGCACCTTAATTACCATGCGCAACGTGATTTCTACAAAACTTCACACAGCTGATCAGAAACCTCTGTGACAGTTAGGCGGGACATATAAAGATACTTAAGAGCTCCTCGAAAGTACCAACGCTAGCACATGCTTTCCTTCATCGCTGAAGTTATGACCGCAGTACGCCAGAAAAAACAACCACCCTCAAGAGGCTTTGCAGAGCCTCAATATAAGGTGAGCAGCCAGAAATCACGTGTAAGGTGGTAGGATTCAGGATGAAACATTCCAGCTGTGTCCTGTTAAAGGACGAAGAGCTCATCTTTGCAAACGTTCAGTCAAGCATAGTTCCTAACCTACTACAGGTTTAGAAAACATTTGCTAACGGTCTTACAGCTCATTCTCTTTTGCACTTCATTTTGCCCAAATCCGAATGTCTGCACGCACCACAGGACGGCTGACCCTGGCCCCCCTCTGAATATGCTGGATTAATTAATATTCAGAAGGTAAATGCAGTTTGTTCTTACCAAGATGTGAATGCCTTCATGACTGTCAAGAACAGACAGATACAACAGCTATTGGAGTTCTCCTAAATCTCAGATTGCGAGGAAAGGATTTCAAACAAACTTACCCAGTATATCACGATGAGTGTAATACCGTGTTCTGAAAGGCTTATACTCCCGAATCCGATGAAAAATAGCGTTGGAAGGTGGTGATGGTTGTATTATTTGTGAACACACAGCACAACAAACAAAGGAATCCAAATCTGGACTTCTAATCATTGTGGTATTCTAGCATTTTTCTGTAATACAGTTACCAAAATGTCAGAACTCCTGCTGATGGCTGTCTCGCTTGCCGGCAAAACGCTTGTTGTTCCTACAGAAAGCACGGAAGCTGGTGCAGAGGGAAAAATCACTAACCAGTACTCTTAACTAAGTTAGCTGAAACATTTCCTTTCAGATTAGGATTCATATGTGCTGACAACTCAGTAACGTGCTGGAGGCAGATGATGAGGGAGGTTGTAAGAGGTGACCCAATCCAGCCTTCATACAGCTCCCTGCATAGCAACTGTTACCAGGCAGGGCTGGCTTTGCTCACAAAGAACTCACTTGCCCTGGTAATAGCTCAGCAGCGTCACAGCAGGCTTTGGATTCTTAATGCACTTTTTGTTGCTGTTTAATGTCAACGCCCCTATTTAAACCAATCAGTCTAAAGAGATTTTAGGAGTTGTACAATAGCCACTGTTTCAGATACCTGAATCACAGAATTTTGTTGCTGTTCTTGGTAAAGATGTGAAAGCCAGCACAGACAATAAGGCACTGCCAAAAACCTGAAAGAGCCTCTGCCTGGGAAATCATTTTGACTCACAGTTCCTGTCAAACCAGCTACCATCCATTGTAGATAATCATCACTCTATTGAAGATGAGCTTGAGAAAAACAGAACAACAGAAAACGTATTGGTGCTGTTGGCTTACCCTCCAGACGCATAAGGGGAGCAGTGCTTTCAGAGCTGACCAAACACACCGAAGCAGTTGTGTTTGGGTGGGGTTTTTTCCCTTTAATATATAAACACAGTTTTTATGTATCTAAATCAGGTACTTAAACCAGCAAATGACAGTACTGACCCTACAACACCCATTAATTTACTATTCTTCTCTCTATCTGCACTGCTTTATCTCCTTTCAATACGAAACTTTCGCAGCGTTGAGTTACCTGTACAGCAGCGACCACAAACAAATATGAAGAAGCTCCTTAAAAATACACACAAGCCTAAATACTCACTCTTCCTTCAGCCTGGGTAGTTCTAAATTAACCTGGTTAACAGGGCTTTACCCCAGGCCCTGTCTCAGACAGCTTTTCTATGAAGTGCCATCAGCATGCACATCACCTAGACCCTGCCCAGCTCAGTCCCACACTGCCCTGCTTCCTCTCCCCCCAAGTAACTTCCTGAGCCATCATCACTTCACAAAACGTAACTCAGAATCATGAGAACTCAAACCCTGCATGATTCCCAAATATGTGACAATGGGAGACTGGGCCAATCATCTGCAGGTATAAGGATCAAAGTGTGTATTTTAAGAGCCTGCAGAAAAACAGGTTAAAATGCTTACCGTAGCATTCTTTTGGGAATAATTTAGTTAAATTCACGCAAACATACAAGACTTGTGCATTTTCATGAACTGAAGAGAGCTAAAATCCTGTGTGACCCTTTTAAAAAGAACAGATTGATTCTAAAGGTCCATCACATCCCATCAAACAAAACATACACTACAGGAGAGTCACAGCATGCGACAGTTCTGAATATTTGATCAATTCGCCTGGAAATTCCTTCACCAGTCAAAAGGCAAGTAGTTTCCTCACCTGCAAGCTTTTGGATTTGCCCAAGACCTTGCTGCTGTGAGGCAGCTAGGCTCACAGAGAGGAATGTTCTTTTAAAGGCTGTAAAAATGATGTTTCTTAGAACTTCATCAAAGGTAGAGCTCACTTCCCTTCTCAGGAAGGAGGTAGCCAAATCAAAGCCCAGCTGAATTCAGGATACAGATAACTACAAAACACAGGTAACAGGAAAATCATAGGCTCAAAATGAAGGTTTTAGAGGGAGATACAGAGAAATCCCATAGAGCAACTGCTGTCCCTCAAGGCCCTCGGACACCTTTTTTCTTGTCAGTAACAAAATCTTTCGAGAACAAAGCCCAAAGTAATTGCCAGTGGTAAAGCAGATGTCCTTCATGTTTTTGTTTCTTTGTTCTGGCAGAAGCCACCTAGGCCAGAAGGGAGTTAACAAAGAGACCTCTCAGTTTCTCAGGAGCCCTTGATGGGCCTGTAAATATGAGGAGCTGAGCGTAAAAATGCAACCAAAACATTATTATGGGTTGGTGGTGGAAAACAGTCACAGCCTGGTTCACGCTCTCCCACCACGTGTTTTGGATTTGGTTAATGGGATACCATCAGGCGCACAGAAGTAGCTGGAGAAGCTCACAGGAGAAAGCCTCAGTGCTGGAACAGGTACGTACCCACCTGTACAGTTTGTTCAAGGAAAAGGCTCACAGGGGACCAGCCCACCTGCTAGGGAAACGCCGCAACGCCCACCTGCCCTCCAGCCACACTTGCAGTGGCACCAACCGGGATATTGCCGAAGGTCACCTCCAACCCACACACGGGGCTGTTCAGCACATTCTATTCTCTGTGTGCGTAAGAACCTGCTGATTTTAGACTTTCCATTCCTTATTTTGCGTTCAGCAACCTATCATAAATTAACGTTATATCACGCACTCAGCAATACAGAGAAACTTTTGAATGCAGCTTAAATAAACCAGTCCTGCTGACTAGTTAACAACGCCTCACCAGTGCTGCCCAACCTGGACTCACGCACAGAGATTCACAAGCTGATACCTGTGTTCACTGACCTGCTGTGTGATGCCAAACCGGAGAGATAACGGCCGAGTTCTTCCTGCCTTTCTCTTGGCAGAAACACTCATTTCACTTCTACTCCTCCATCTAGCTGCTGATGTAGGTTTTTTTTCATTTGTAAGGAAAAGTATATCAGCATCCGAGGATTATTTTGGCCAGTATTTTACAAACTCATCTATTAAACAAAACCTTCAGTGACGGCTTTATCAGTTCATTCCTGCCTTACTTGCACCACTATTATCAACCTTCGACAGATCAAGAGGTCCGCTTTTTCTCTTCACACACAATACATTATGCCTTCTGTTTAAGAAGTAAAAAAAACAACCGCTGTTTTCAGTAAGCGGAGAAAAGCGAGCTGAACCACCACGTGAATTTTTAAGGCATTATTTAACAGTCTTGACTGCACGTTTGGTTAACTGCATGTCTTATGGCACACTGTGGAGACAGCAGACAACAACTCTTAAAATCACTTTTATGTCTGTATGCATCTTAACTGTAATTTATTTGTACAGGCATGGCATTTTATAAAGGCACTTAAATTGGATTAAATAGCAAGAGAGACATTTATCGATTATTTCAATGGACAGAGAAAAAAACAGTAGTTGCCTTGAAATGTTCTGTGACTGATTTGCTGATTTCCTTCCTTCCGTTGTCAGTCCCACTTAGAAGTTTTCCTCCTCATATACCTGGATCCCTCGCTGTCGATCGCTTCATAAAGGTCCTTTTTATTCTCTACTGTTGCATGCAAATAACCAAGGTAGGCCACGCAGAGAGAAATTGCTATGAGTCCAAATGCCATCACAGGTTTGTTCTGACCAAAACAAAAGTACATTTTTAGTCAAAGTATTTTTCAGTCATTACAAAGATCTCTTCCATCTTAGCTTAGAAAGTGAACAGTAAACTATTGTGACATCTGCAAAAATCATCACTGCCTTCTTGCAGACTGATCCAAATAACTTTTATGAGCAGCAAGAAGGGAGACCTGATTTTCTGATACCAAAAGGATTCCCTATAAAATAAAGACTCATGTCGCATTGCTTAGTGCTCTGCCTTCTGCTGGTCGGAAATGGTGCTTGAGCATGAATAAACAGGCCAAAATCAATTACTAAAGGTAACTATTACAAAATTCTAACAGAATTCATTTTGATACTCTACTGGGACAAAGCACCCTGCTCCTGCCAAGCAACTTTGACTATATTCCTCTAAAACAGATCATGAATTATCATCACAACATCTACTTTTATTATATGCATGAAATTTCATCCAGTTTTGCTGGATTCTGCCAGTGTAAATAAAACCTGAATATCATTAATGTAATTATAAAAGCAAGAAAGAGAAAAATCCAAAATATTGAAAAGCTAGAAAAAAATGCCCTCCTTTCATATCAGAAAGCTTGCATTTTATTTGTTCCTTTTTTAAATATGAAAGAGGACTCCTATTACTTAACCTGTCAAATTACATGGGTAATATGCTTGTAAACAGTCTTTCTGAAAGCAACTTGGCTAGGTACAAAAGAATCAGCAGTGACATAGAAGCTGGAATAAACAACGTAATGTTCTGGGCTCTTAACAATCAGAGTGGAAAAAAAAAGTAAAAATATTTTCAGTTACATTACTGAGTGGTTTGCATAACAAGAGATGGTTATATAATGCACACAGAATGGCAATTATTATTTTAAAGCAACCGTGTCTCTCCAAGCGTATTTAGCTTCTCTCAGAATGAGCCTCTTACAGGTTTAATGAAAAGCTCTGGGTTCACAGCTCGGAAAAAACTCTTCAGTCCTGGTTTTCTCCCTGTGGGTGTTTCATTTTCACTTGGAGGTTTGGTAGAAGGCATTTTAATTAATGCTGAATACTTCCTAAAAACAAAATGAAAAACAGGTGTCATTATTATCAATCAAACCTAAAAGAACTACATTCACTGAATACGAGTTCACACTCAGCTTGTCTTCTTACAGCATGAATTGTTGTTTGTCTATATATTAAACAATTGCCTTTGGTGTCACCTAACATTCCCAGCTTAAGCATGCTGACTTTCAATCTTGGCAGTTTTGTGCATCCTGCAATTAACTTTTGGAGATGCACATCTTCATATAGTAAATGTAAGTCTCCTGGTAACAGGCTTGGGGTTTTTTACTTGCCTTTGGCTAATGCCTTGCTACCTGTGGACCGAGCAGCATCCTTCAGGCTAAAAAGCCAGTATCAGGGCTCCTTTTTATTTATTTATATATTTATTTACATATCCTTACATGTGACAGGACAGCCCGCACCGGGCTGTAGCATGGGCACTATCTGCCCACCCCAGTGGCCCCAAGACTCAGGTCTCAGCTTCACAGGAGGGGCAGGTCACCTGCGAGATGCCTCCTGAGCCAAGATGAACACACACTCTTGGTTAACCCCCTTGCTGGGAGGGCACTCGGTGCTAAGGCCACTCCAGCCCCGTAGTCTACACGGGGAGAGGACAGCTGGGGGCTCCGGGGCAGGGTTCACAAACCCATCCCAGCAATCCCCCCGGGCCTCCAGACACAGCAGAGGTCAGGGCAGCGCGGAGGTCAGCGAAATGTGGCCACAGAGGCACAAGGCACTGCCAGGCACAAGGGCAGCACACCCCTACGTGAGGCGCAATCGCCCAGCAACCCTCCCGTACCGGCCCCCGAGCAGCTCAAACCGGACCCCGAGGGCGACGAGGGCAGGGGCAGAAACCACCCCCTGGGCGCCACTACCGGCTTTAGGCCAGGGACGAGGGAGGCAGTCTCCCAGAGCAA
>NW_010267357.1:0-4822 GCF_000690775.1 Eurypyga helias
CAGGGTCCTGGGCCGGCCACGGTGCTTCTCCGGCAGCGCGGGCGGCCGTTGTGCAGCTGGGAGAGCCCTGCGGGAAGGGAAGGCCGGTATGGCCGACTGCGCGCCCGGCCACGGCCGTTCTTCGCTTTCTGCTTGGAAGCGTGCTGTTGCTGCGCCGCCGTGCTTGGAAGGGTCAGTCAGAACTAGTTCCGTGTGACTGCAGCTCTGTGTCTGTGGTGATATTGTGTGAGTAAATCAGTAGATAGAAAGACTCTTGCAGGTTAGTTAAGTCAATTTCTGGACGTTTTCATAAAAAGGGTGTTGAGAACAAAGAGAAAGAACGGTCTTCAAAGGTTGGTTCAAATTCAGATAAAAATTTAGAGTCCTTTCAAGTGAAATGAAGCCCATGTTAGCCGACTTAGCCGACTCTGGCACTTAAGGGCCAAAAGCATGCTGTGTTTCATGATGTCTTTCTGAGATGAGGACTGTATCAGGTGTGGAGTGTGCTGAGAGGTGCTGGGTTACCATTAAAAAGTTTTTTTATCCTTTGAGGCCAAGAATATGTAGGCCAAAATGATGCCGCTTTCCTTCTGATGTATCCCTGCTGAATTTACCTGACCCCTTCTTTTTTCACCCCTCTGTAACAAGTGTGGAGATTTAGGCCCACGTGGGTGAAGTGTATTCCAAAAGGAAACTTGAAGCAATAAATGCAAAAGTCAGTCAGGTCTCAAGACCTTACATGATCCATTTTTTGAAGCTGGCTGTTTTGTGAGGTTGGTTAGTTTAGTCAAACTACTTCCATGCGAGATCTTACTCCTATATTCTGTTGTAACATACAAAGGAGCCTTTTGATTCTGAGGCAGCCAAGCTATTTCTGATCTGGTTAGTAACATCATATGAGTCAAGTGTCATGCAGAACAAAAAGATGCTCTTTGCTTCAAGCTATAATTTGATTCTACTCAAGGTTGTAGAAAGACTTGCAATTTAATATAGAAAGGAAGAAGGTTCATTGTGTGCAAATATTAAGATACCAACTTCGGGGGGGGGTTGGGTTTTTTCTTTTCTTCTGATGTAGCAATTTCTGATGGCTAACAAGTTGGATACAGCAATGTGGATTTCCCGCTTGTTCACAGTTTACTGCTCAGCTTTGTTTGTCCTGCCTCTCCTAGGGTATGTATTGTAAATTTTTAACGCTGCTTTACAATATTATAAAGTAACAGCACTCCCTTTTCATAGAGTTGTTTTTACATGAGGGTAAGTTTCTATGATTCAGCTTACTTGGATGCTTTTTGTTGGAAGTGTTTGCAGATTTTTAGATTGGTTTAAAATGCTTTTAGGTGTGCATGGAAAATGTGTTGAGGTGGAAAATGTGTTGAGCAAATGCACATTCTTGTGTGTAGGTATGGAGTAATACATTGAGTTATCTTACCTTTGGCACCTGCAGTGAGTCAGTGTTAACAGTTTTTTGCATTGTACTTTGGTAATATTGCTTATGTGCGAGAACAGAAATACTTCAGGTATTGTGCAATTATGATGCAATTCTCCAGGGTGGAAGGCTTCTGAGCAGGGGCTTGGTTCATATGGTAACATCTCCTCTGATGATTTGCAGGTTGCATGAAGCAGCAAGCTTTTATCAGCGTGCCTTGCTGGCAAATGCTCTTACTAGTGCCCTCCGACTACACCAAAGGCTACCGCACTTTCAGCTTAGCAGGGCGTTTCTGGCCCAGGCTTTGCTGGAGGACAGCTGCCACTACCTGTTGTACTCTCTTATCTTTGTGAATTCCTACCCTGTTACAAGTATCCTTTACTTGTGTCATCCTGGTAATGTTTGTAAATAACTTAAGAACTTGATTCTCTTCATTACCTGTGCTGTGATTTGAAAAAACTAATTTTAACTGGAATACAGTTGCTATTCGTGGAACATACCCTATGTAAAATAGGAGAGGGTTTATCTTGATTGGTCCATATTCGGGTTAATCACCTCTATAACTACTGCATTGCAGTCTCTGGCTACTTATATTTCCTTTTCCTGAGACTTAGGTTCAGTGGATTTTTATGAACAGCCTCATGAGCTAAGTTGGTAATGTTCATTTAGTACTAGTTCAGGGTTTATATGTGACTCCTTGCTAAGTAGGACATATATCCTGTAGAGACACAATTATTCAGTAGTAGCTTTTTCGGATAAGTTATTAAACAGGTAAAATCTGCAAAAAAAGACTTACTCCTTTGGCTTATCAAAGGTGACACGTAAGAACTGACGTTTCTTTGTGCCACTTTGTATGTACCCTTGATGTCCTACTCTTAAAATCTGTCTGGCAGAGGAATGTCTATTATCTTGCTCTCTAAAATCTGAATGGCTGGCAACTGCATGTTCTTTGATTTTTTGTAGCATCTCTTAGTGAAAAATATTATTCAGTACCTGAAGGGGGCCTGCAAGGAAGCTGGGAGAGGACTTTTTGCAAGGGCCTGTAGTGACAGGACAAGGGGGAACGGGTTTAAATTGAAAGTGGGGAGGGTTAGATTGGATATCAGGAAGAAGTTCTTCACGGAGAGGGTGGTGAGGCACTGGGATAGGTTGCCCAGAGAAGCTGTGGATGCCCCATCCCTGGAAGCGTTCAAGGCCAGGCTGGATGAGGCTTTGAGCAACCTGGTCTAGGGGAAGGTGTCCCTGCCCATGGCAGGGGAGTTGGAACTAGATGGTCTTTAAGGTCCTTTCCAGCCCAAACCATTCTATAATTCTATGATTATGACTACGTGTATACAATACATCTTAAGAAGTAACCTCACGTGTGCGTCTCATGCAGAAAGAGTGCATTTCAGTAGAAGTGCGCAGGTGTGTAGCAGGGTGTGTTGTACTCCTCTGTACACACATATCTTGATGTTAATAAAACCGCTTAGGGAAACAAAGGGAAAAGCTGTAAATGTAGTTGTTGGACATCTACATGTCTTAATCCGGTGTAGGTCGTTCCAGCTAACCTTTTGCAAAAAGCCATCAAGCTATGACTTGTGTGTTCTCATAACATCGTGGAGAAACAAAGCACTTCCTCAGCCTGTAATTTTCCTTATCACTTGCTTCAGTGAGTATTTTTCCAGTTCTGCTGTTCTCTCTGCTTCATGCTGCCACATATACAAAGAAGGTTCTTGATGTAAGTATGATACAGTTCATAGTGTTGGTATTTTTGGGGTTTATAGACAAGGTTGAGTTGCAGCTATGGCTTCCTTGAGCTACACTAGTTAGAGGGAAATTGTAGTGTGGAATGTCAGCACAGAGAACCTGAGAAGTCTTTGGTTTCCCCCTTCTGTTATGACTCGGTGATACACTGGAGCTGATACTAATTATTTTTCTTCAAATGCTGTTCTTTGTTACACAGCATTTGCTTCCTTTGATGAAGTTGAAAAGGCTTGTCTTTTGAAGCTAAACCATAGCCTGTGAAATTAAATGTTCTGTAGGCTGGATGAGGCTTTGAGCAACCTGGTCTAGTGGAAGGTGTCCCTGCCCATGGCAGGGGGGTTGGAATTAGATGGTCTTTAAGGCCCCTTCCAACCCAAACCATTCTATGAAACTCTAGGGTGAGGATAAGAAGCAAAATATTTGTGAGTTGGACCTGCTGCTCAATAAGTTGCCTTGTGCAGCTTAATGTAAGTCCAGCCTTTGGTGTTCCTAACTAGCCCATCTTGCTGTACCATAAGTACTTCTCCCTAGTGAACAGAATAAGGCTTGTGGCCATCTCTGTGCAGTGGAAACTAAAACGGGTGGGTGAGGGAATTGCAACACCGTGTTTTTAATTGAACTCTGTGTAATTACAGAGTTTCAGGCTTCTGATAGTTTTATTTCGGATACTAATCTCAATACCTTTAAAGGATCTAGTCTTAAAATGCTGAAATGAGTTGTAAATTATAATTGTTAGTATTTCTTTGTGCTAGAGAAATGGGTTTAACTTGTATGTTTTCTGGCAATCTTTGTTTCTTCCTTAAAGGCACGAAGTTCAAATAGTCTGCCCTTTCTGAGAAATCTTTTGGAGAAACTGAATGCTAATCAACAGAATATTCTAAAATTCATTGCGTGCAATGAAATTTTCCTGATGCCAGCTACAGTTTTTATGCTTTTCAGGTAAGAATTACCATCAGTATTTCAGAATTACAAACTTTCTACACAGGATAACTTTTTGCAATTCAGTTCTCTGTGCGTGACAGTTTTCCATCTGTATGATTCTGGTTGATGAAGGCTTGGAACTTAGTTACAGTTATTTGATACCTAGACTTCTCAAGTAGGTACATCATGAAATCAAGAAGTATTCACTCTGGTACAACTGAGCACCAAGAAACATAGCATGGGTGATGTTGTTGGGTCAAATCAAAGATTTTTGAGACCTGTAATTTGCATTCTCCTACACTATTCAGTAGGTTTATTTTTGATTAGAGCACTAGAATATCAACATCTTCAGCTTCACTGAAAGTGAACTCTTATTTTTGACTATTAGACACCAGACACTTAAGTGGCATGAAATTTCATTGTGCAAGCAGGAGTAGGTTATGTCCTCTCCTGTGTTACTTCTGACCAGTGACTCTTGTCTGTCTCTTTTCTATGACTCCGGTTTTGCCTGCTGTGCAGCGTGTTATAGAATCATAGACACTTTTAGCTCAGAAAAGACCTTTAAATCATCAAGTCCAACTGTTAAACTAACACTACCAATACCACCACTAAACCAGGTCCCAAAGTGCCTCATCCATACATCCTTTAAATACCTTTAGGAATGGTGACTCCACCACTTCCCTGTGCAGCCCATACCAATGCCTGATAACCTGTTCAGGGAAAACATTTTTTTCCTAATATCCAATCTAA